>NC_056747.1:688635979-688685979 GCF_019279795.1 Protopterus annectens | reverse complement strand
TTATTGCTTACAGGATTTGTATGACAACATTTGAAGCCATAAGTCATGAACTGAATTCCCTAATCCTACAGTACAAGATATTCCCTGTTTCATACAAATCAAAGCAATCCACCACCAACTATTCAATTTATTCTTTTTTTCTTGAGTTGTTTACATTAGAATAGTGTCTTGAGGCAACTTCAGTGAACTATGTTAATTGTCTGTATTTTTACTGAATAGATCTTTGCGTCCTGCACAGATTTTATGAAAGGTGTATCTTTTGAATGGCTTTAAAGTCTAGTTATATGGTGTTTTTTAATATTTTTTTTCATAGTGTCAATTCAGACTTTATGCTCTGCAGTAAATTAGTGAGGGTGTGTAAGGGCTTATTAATTTCAGAGTGTCGTTGTGTTTATTGTTAGTTTAAATAGAATTAGGCCTTTAGCTTTTCCGGTCATGTAATTTTTCCCTATTGGCTAGCTGTAGTCAGTGTATTATGGTTTATTCTTTTCTTCTAACTTTTTTCATTTTAGACCAGTTGAATTTAATTTTTGAGGGGAATATGTATGTGTGCAGTGCTTTGTTTGGGAGGTTATATGTTTGTGTATTTTGTAAGTGCAGTGTGGTGTTAGAAGTATTAAAAAGACCAATTTCCCCCATACTTGGTGCACTATTGCAGATTCAGGTACAGGTTGCTAGGTGATGAGATATTTTCCTGTAGTACTTTTGGTTGAGGACACATGGCTGAAGAGAAATTCATTGGCAGAAACCTAGGACTGTTGCTAATTTGCTGTGGGCACAGAAAAGCAAAGAGCACCATGCCCACAGCTACAATACACTAGTGAATGGGGACAAAGGAAGTAATCTGGTTTGTGTTTGATGTACAGTACATGCTTATGTAACTACAATATGTAGAAGTATGCTATAGCATGGATAGAATCCTGCATGCTGTTGAAGTCAGACTTATTCTCCAGTATGTGTTTTAGGCAATGTCCCCTAGACAGTGTGAAGGGGGCTAACAGTTCCCACATACCATTAGTAAAGGCATTGTCCAACATATACTGCATTTTCACTCCCATTGACATGCCCACTGGGCATCCTGCTGCTGGCACCTGCCATACTGACTGTTGTCTCTAGATGCCTTGGAAGCCATGAACATTATTCTACCCTCCTATATACCTGGTTATTGAAGCTGCAGGTATGACACATGTGTCCCGAACCAAATGTACCCAAAAGAAATATCTCACTGCCTTGCAGCCTGAACTCTGTAGTTTGTCATGATTTAAAACTGTAAGCATTTTAGTTAATTGTACTTCTTATCTTAGCACTCCAGATAGCAGTCCTTTGAAGTCTTCCTTAAGATTAATCAAACTAGCATATGACCAAAGTATATTGTCCCATGTCCCTAACACCCCTTGCTGACATCTCCAGCAATCTGCATCTACTTGGAAACAACTTATAAAAAAAAAGTCCCTGACAAACCATAGACTTCATTGTACAGCATTAATGGATAGTTTGGCCATAACCTGAAAACACAATTTAAACAATGCTTTAAGCCCATAATATAAGGGTTACTTGCAAAAATTCCTAAAAGTGAACAAAACAGCAAGTAAACATGGCAGGCAAAAAAGAAAAACGACTCTGCTGAACCAAAGACTTCACTGTGTCCATAAAAAGTGTGAAACAGGTTTGGCTTTATTGCCTGAATGCCTTAATAAATACATGTATGTCGCTCGTCCACACAGGATGAAATAGATGAGCCTTCATGGGTTCTGTTCAAACAGCTTTATTATGTACATATACATCAGGATTGAGGCTTCAGTTGGTTCTGTGACTGGACAAATTGCATCTTGCTGCACCATTTTATCCAAATGAGCTTTAACTCTATCCTGCATAGCTATTGGAACTTTTTTTTGCTGGTTTGACTACTGGACTGACCTTTGGGTCTAATTTTATTAAATACACAAGTGGAAGTTTGCCCAACCTGTCATCGAAAACATCAGCATACTCTGAGAAAATAGCTTCAGTAAAATTGGAACTAGGATATGTGCTTATATGATGAACTTCTTTGGTAAAGGAAAGCAAATTCATTCTAAAACTGTCTCTGAGACCCAATAATGACTGCACAAGTCTTTGGACTGTGTAGAATAACAAGCTGTAACAGTCCTTAGCCAAATAACATGAAAGCACTACTGAGTCTTCGGTTGAATTTCTTCACCTCAGTAAGCAATAAGTTTTGCACAACTAGCCACATTGAGTTATTCACCATTTCTCACCATAGAAAAAGTGTCTGCTCCCAGTGTGCTGACATAACATTACACTTTGAACCAGTGTTTACTTTAAGCTCACTGGATTTACCATTGATCTGGACTGTACAAAACACTTCATTCTTTGCTAACAAATTCACTGCATCACCCTTTTCACCAATCACTGATACACCGTCTACATAGAAAATAGAATTGCAGCTCTGTATATGATCATCCTTCTTTTTTAACTGACCCTTCCTTACAACTGCATGAGGTTTACTTGATTTGCAAAACTTTTGAAAATGGTTCTATTTTTTACACTTGTGACATCGCTGACCAAATGCTAACTATTTTTCTCTTTTAGATTCATGATTGGCACCACGATTGTGACAGTTAACAATGAAGCTGGATTTGGGTTTTGCTGACTCATCCTTGTACTGCACTGAGCATGCTCTCTTTTTAGAACTCGCTGGAAAACTATGGGTCCTCCCTGGATAAACTGCAGGGTCTGTAGCTGCCATGTGCTTAGGCCTGCTTCTACTAGCCACGTGTTGCATGCTGTCTACATTTGCCATGGAGCCTGCTGAAACCATGCTCTTATCACTTGCAAACATACTTGTGTGCCTTTCTGTAACTTCATAGATTTGACAAATCTCAATAGCTTTGCTCAGCATTAAATCACTTTCACGAAGCAAAATCTTTTCTCACTGCAGCACTATTAATACCACACACAAGCCTGTCCTTTATCAACTCATCTTTTAAATCACCAAACTGACACATTTTAGCTTTGTTTCTCAAGTCAGTAATATAAGATGCAAAAGTTTCCCCTTACATTTGATCCTTTGTATAAAGCAAATGCCTCTCTAATGTAACATTTGTCTGAGGGTTACACATTTCCCTGAATCTGCGTTTCAAATACTCAGGGTCTTCCCTTGATTCAGCCTGTACAACAATATGACGGTTTTCACCTTCTCCCTCATATACTGCTGGTGCATACACGAATGAATGTTCTGTTTCAGTGGCCTCTGCCCCAGCTAGGTTTAGCAAAATAAATGTCCTGGTGTGTGCATCTTTGTCAGAATAAGCTGCTTGTATAAAAATATCATACTCTTGCTCAAATATTGTCCAGTTCTCTGCAACATTCTGATCAAGTATAAGTGATAAGGGTTTTCAAAATCCATCTGCCATATTAACACATACCAGTGAAGGCTTTTGCAAGTATGTACGAACACACACACATATACATATACCGAAATTTATGCCAGTATTTGTAACTATGCTTAATAGCACAACAAGCCTCTGAATAGCTGAACTTTGCGAAATAAGTTTCTCAGGCACAAGAATACTCTTGAAATTACTGTACTGTAAAAAGTCACATCAGTTTAAGAAACATTTCAAAATAACTGTACTGTGTGAATAAACTGGGCAGAAGAAGCTCAGAGTAAGAAACATTTCAAAGTAATTGCACTTTGTGAATAAACTGTACACAGCACACTGTAACTTTCCCAACATGGCTGTGCTTTGCTAAATAATTCTTTACAGTGCAAGTAACTTTGCAAATAGACACACACAGCACAAGAAACCTTTTGAAATGGCTGTATTTTGACTGTACTTCACAAAATAGTTGCACTTTGCACACAAATACACTGTTTGGAATAAATGTACAGTAATCAGCACACACTGTAAGCATTTATACACACTTTGAGATGCTTCAAATAACTATAGTTATGCCTTGAATACAATATAAAATAGTAGTTATGCTAAAATACAGTACTTTGCCAAAAAACATGCAGTCGCCTTGCTTAATTTACACTTAATGTGCCCCTTTCAATATATTAGTTTTCCTTGTTTAATCTCTCTTCATGCCCATTGTACTTTTCTTGTGCTCGTTTTACTCTAAACATGCCCATTTTGCTTTAAACATGCTCCTTTTGTGGTTCTGAGGTCATTTTGAGCCCCTTAAGTGCTTTTCTGATAATTGCTTTATCAAATATCTTAATTTTAAACATTTTATTTAATTAATAAACCTTTTGTGCCTGTGGTCTGTGCCCTTGTTATGCTTTTTTTTTTTTTTTTTTTTTTTTTAAATAAAATAAATAGTTTGTGCAAATTTTCATTGCCTTTACTTCATTTCTGGCCCTTTTTTTGTGCTCGGTTCGCTTAGTTTACCTTCACTGTTTACCCTGCACCTCATAGCTCTGAAAAGCATTCTCTGGAATCCCGGCTCTGATCCCATGTCACTCGTCCAGTCAGGATGAAATAGACGAGCCTTCGTGGGTTGTGTTTGAATAGCTTTATTATGTGCAAACACATCAGGATTGAGGCTTAATAACTTTAACTTAGATAAACCTATAAACAAACTAGCTATTATACTCATACATGCTCACTTTGGCTATACTCTCAAAATGGCACTGAGGCTAGCACATGCTTGCTATTTATATGCATGTTCAGTCCCTGGAAATGATTTTTAAAGGTACAACACAGCTCTCTATTTTACATTGTAAAAAAATAAAAGTCAGGGGCATTCTTAACCATGTAGCTGAAACATTTATATGTCTTTAAGAGGTAATTTGCATATTTCCATGGCTTCTGTCAAAGGAAGTCTAAGGTATTGCACCAAGTGAAATCTCTGGTTTGCCAGAGTCTGTCTTGTTTCTGCCTATGAGGTTTTTCTGGAAGAACTTTGTACTTGCCATTTTGTACTTTTGGAAACATCTGAAGTAATCTATCTGCAGTATAAAAAATATCTTTGAAGACATTTCATTGCAAAATTGCAAAACTCGGTCACTTTCTTCATATATAAGTAACTCTAAAATCCATTTCCTCATTGTCATTCAATTCCATTTCCAAGAGAGCACCCCATTATCTCCTAATCTTATTTGTCACCTCTAATTTCAGTTCAGTTATAGTGTTACACATCGCTTACGATGTCCTTTACCCCTGTCATGTCTACCTTTCAGTTTTAAAAAATATATTTAAGATGGTGCCCACTTCAACATTTGTTCTAATACAGACGTCTTGGCTGTGTCAAGCACTCCATCATATTCAACCTTCAAAACAATTTACTGCCCATTATCTTTCATGTATTTCTTTATTTCCAAGAACCTTTATCACTATCTTCTTTAATCTTATCTCATTGTATCAGTTTGGTTTTCCTATCCTTACAAAAAACCCTCCCCTGAAAACCTCATTTACTATTTCCTATAGGTAAGAAAGTTCTCTGCGTAATCTCCTCCTTTGCTAATAATGTCTGCAATGTCACTTCATCCTGCTTAATCTCATATGGAAACTTTATTCTGTGTTCATAATTCATCCACAACTATGCCTATCAAATTCACTTTAGTTCACCTGTTAATGTAAATAACGTTTTTCCACTTAGCATATTTCAGTATAGAAATCAAAATTAAAATAAAATGCATCAAATAAGTATCTGGGTCCAGAATATTTAAACTGCCCATCTCCTTAATCCTTTAAAAGAAACATTCTATCCCAGAATACCATAGGTTTACAGCTTTCCCACATGGTCTCTGTTATCATATTTCTGGTCATCCTTAAGACATTTCCAAGAATTTCATCTAGAAATGCTTGTAAAACATAATTGAGCAAAGGTAAAGAAATACAGTGCCTGTGCACTTTTGTCCAGTACTAATCCAAGTATTTTCCTTCTAAGTAAATCTCTATTTTGCATTTTCCTTAAGTCTCCTTACATTTTAACAACTGGTTGTTCCAAAATACCATCCAGTAATCCACCCAAATACCTAATATGTTCTGCTTGCATAAGTATGGGTGATCCTATTTCTCATCAATGAGGGGGATATAATTTATTCCTGCCACCCTTGTTTTTGTCTTATTAATAATATACCCAGGCATCTTAAACTTTTTTACCTCCGAAAAAGCACTTCAGTATCCTTCTTTGGATCAAACATATAAATCAATATGCACTTAGCAAATAATGAAATTTGTACACCCCCCCAAATCTAATTTGCTTATCATAGCTGTCAAAGAATCTAAATACAAAATAAAAAATAAGAGAGAAAGGAACCTCTGTGTTGTTCCACTTGACTGCACGAAGCTCCCCAACATTCCTGCATGACTCTTGACCCACACTCTAGATGCCTCATAAATGGTCTATATCATGTCAGTGAACTCGCAATGAAAAACAAACTCCTTGAGCATGAATCTCAAACAAACCATTACATTGTATCAAAAGATTACTCTGCATCTAAATGTAATCTAAATGATGACATTCTATGCTCTGGTGCTACCTTCATCAATACCACCATTTGAAATATATTATACACTGCTCACTGTCAATTATTTGAGGAATATGACTTGCTGGTTTACCTTTAAAATGTTGCAACACAGTTTTGCGACATTTTACTTACCCGACTCAAAATGTTAGAAACAGCATCACTTCAGAAGTGCGAACCTGCTGTGTAAATAGAGTCGACACTCAGGAATGTCGACTTTGAGCAAAACTGCCTTCACTTCCAGATTTGTTTTGCAGGAGGGCAAGCCCCCCTGCACCCCACACACCCCCTGCTACTTATATATACAAACTCCGAGATCGCACTACAGTGAGGGAAAGGGTATATTTCCCTATCCCCACTATAGTGCGGTGTCCACTTAAAATGCCGAATTCACAACAGCAAATGCACGCTACCATTCACGGCTGTGGGTTCGACATTTTTACTTTCACTAATACAGATCTTTGAAAAGATACTTTCGAACATTAAAGTGTCACACAAGTCAGTAATGACATTTTGAAGGTAAACCAACTTGCTAATCATTGCAGTAAATAATTTATAATCATGATTTAGATTTGAGATAGGATTATGAGATGATTTCAAAGATAAATATTTCTCCTCCCCTTGATACTACTCACACTACTGTCTTTTTCCATAAATCAGGCACCTCCTGGTTGCTTGGCACTACTTTTTAAAGTTGCACTAGACTGGTTAGTGTACTCTCCTTAGTGACCAGCTACAGTCCCTTCAACAGACCATTGCTGCTTGAAGTTGCTCACCTTGCATTTCCTTTTACTACCATAACTAACATCTCTTGAGTAGTAGGTGCCATTATAACTTCTGCTTCACTTACTACCAAGTGAAGTAATTGCAAATCGTTTAAAAAATGTGGTATCTGGTATTACATGACCCACACTCATTCTGCAGACCTGCTCTGCTTATTTCCATTTTTTGCTGCTTCAGACTCATAGCCAGCTATTGCTGATAGTTTCTGAGCTGGTAGCATATAGGGATGAAGCTCTGACATCGGCCCAAGACACTCAAGTTCAAACAGTAGGTTGGATACTTGGAGGCACAGACAGGGAGGATGTGTGTGCTCATCCTGGAGGAGGGGTGGCTTGTTATCCCCGGCTGTTCATTCTCAGTACTCCAAACATGATCTGACCTCTGACAGTGGATAGGGATAGGTCTAGAGTGACATGAACACTTAGGGAAAGATGTGGGTGTAACCACTCAAGCTGCTGATGGTAGCCCTTGTCTGTACTCGTGGAGGTGAATACATATGCAGGTACTACAGTAGAGATAGTCCTTGCACTGACCCAGTTGTCCACATCATCAACAAGGGGCCTTATAACAAAATGCCCTTACTCACCTGGAACTCAGAGAAAGCACAATGTTCCTGATGTCTGACAAGATGACAACCCTCTGAATGTCTTGATCTTGAGAATCTGAGCGATCCCCTCTACTAGTAGTACTCCAAGCTTGAGTTCATTTCAGTTCAGTTCAGGGAGGCCTGATGGTCAACACTGCAGAAGAGGAAGAAAAAATAGAATAATATGATTTCTGATATTCCAAAGGATTACAGCAATACCTCTCATTCAGTGATTAACATAAACATTTACATTTTCCATTAATTTAAAGGCTAAATCCACATAAACATTTACATTTTCCATTAACTTAAAGGCTAAATCCACTGACAGGAGTGTTAAGCAATGAAATTCACAAGAATTCTGGTATGTATTTGAAAAATGTGTTATCCCTCAAATGATGTGAACGGAAAGTGAAGGTGTAGGAAATCTGGAGAGATACGAGGAACATCAGGTTACACGTCAGAAAAGAATAGTTTAAATTATATATATATATGTATAAAATATGGGTCTACTTCTAAATTTCGAACTTTCAGAATGTCAACTTCAAACCATTTAAATGGAGATCGTGTACAGCATGGAATGGTATTTATTATTTTCATTGCTGTAGCGCAACTTGGAGTTGGTATATTTAATTAGCAGGAGTGGGAGGTGCAGGGGGACTTGCCCCCTGCAATAATGTAAAAAAAGATTTTTTGTTTTTGTTTTTATTTTTTTATTTAAATTTCAAAATTTCAAAACTTTGATCTTATGGTCTTGACCATAAGAAAGTTGACGTTTTGAAAGTTCAAAATTTATATATTAATCAGAATATTAAGGAGGTTATGAACAACTTGGAAGTGATAACAGTTGAACTGTGACACCTAAGAGGAGTGTTTCCCAAATGCATGGAGGTGGTCAAATGTCACAAGGTAGAATATCTACAGGTACAGTGGGAGGCTGTACAACTTGTTAAGCCACAGCTGTTGGAGATTTATAAAATGCTCAGTGTTTTGGTTAAGCAGGCTAATCAAATAGAACATAATTTAATTGCTGCAAAGGACAAAATGAGAAGCTGAAGTTGGGAATATATGGCGTTTTGCAGAAACAGGAAAAGTTGAATTTGCTGAACTATGTTAAAAATAAGACAGCAGGTTGCACAGGTTTTGACAAGAAATTCTTAGGTGCTGAATCAGCCAAAGGTCTGGACCTGCTGGCTGACTCTCCTGTCAGTACTGAAAGTGTACTGGACTGGCAGAATGATTACTTATGATGATCTGGACAAGGGTGTTAAGAAGGGACCAATACACTTCAAGAAGATGTGTGTACAACAGGATGATAAAAAGGCAGTGGAATTAAGAGCTATGATACGTCAACAGAGGTCAAGAACGAGTAGGAGGAACAATATGCGTCATCCGAAAAGATGCCACTATTCATGCATGTGTGCACTCGGTCAAGATTGTCCGAGAGAGTGGAAGGATACACGTTAGCTGATTAAGATAGTGGAAGATAGGTGAAAGATTTATAAAGAGCTAGAGGGCAGGATAAATATTTGCTGAAGACTGAACTATTTGATCTGGTGAAAAAGAACACTGAAAATAATTAATTTGCATCTAAAAGTTTGACAGTTCCTGCAAGTGGTTACTGTATGAAAAATATATATTTTTCTTTTCTGTCGTGTACATTTGGAACTGTAGGGTAAGTAAAGTTAGGGAACATTATCAGTAAATCAAAACACAGGTAAACGTGCATTCAAAATATCAATGCTATATTTTTTTGTTTCACAAGTTCATGTGTGGATGAAATTGCCAGTTTATGAACCAGATAACTTATGTTTTGCAAATCTATTAAGTTGTTAGTATCTGCAAAGTCTGAAAACATTTAGTCTGTTTCAGGTGTGTAAAGGTGGACTGCAGGATAAATACATTCAAGAAGTTCTAATGACTTAAGATGTAGATAAAACAAAAATGTATATGAAACAATACAAGTGTGATATTTGTTACATTAAGAAGCAATAATTAAACTGATATTGGCAGTTTATCAGCCAGGTGATTTATATTTATCGAATTTGTTGACTTGATAGTGCCTGCAAAATTTGAAAATACATTACTGTCCCTTTCAAGTCTGTAAGGTTTGTTAACTATGATACATTAGTAATGATCTTAAAAGTAGGAAAATTATTGTGTATAGCAAAATGTTAAGAATGATGCCCCAGAATGAATATAAAACTAGAATGTAATAGCATATGGTGAAACTTAACCATTGTTTTTGTTTAGATAACATTTGGTGAAGTTAATCTGTGTCTTTAGGAAAACAATTTCTTTATATATGATAATTAAATGTGTGTTCAGTCTAGGTGAGGCTTGCAATTATTTTTAGATTGAAATGTTTGAACTAAGAAAGTTATTTTAAAAATAACATGGAAATGTGCTCATTTATTTATTTATTTTGCATCGTAATCACATGCACAATCGATATATATAATTGAAAAAGATTTTTAGTCAGTTACTTGATAATGCTAATGTGCTGCGTTTATGGATTTGAAACCTTTCTAAATACACATGTGATGATAAAACTGAAGGTTAGATATAACGAGGGACAACAGGCTATCTGACTAGTTTTACATAAATGATAAAAAAAAACTGGTGGACAAGGGATAGTTAAGAAATGCTGTTGAGAAATAATAAATTATAAACACCAAAATAAAAAGTTTAGCTGCCAACCAGCCGAATAAATGCTCCGTTGCTGAAATGATAATAAAACTTTGTAGAATGTAAAAGTAGCGGAGCAAAACAGGTATTGCCTTTTCTTGAAACACAAATTTTATTAAAATAAGATGAGCGCTTTCGCTTATTAGCTTCTTCAGATCAACATAACTTTAGTTCATAAAAATAACAGCTTATATAACAAATTCAAACTAGTCAATGCCCAATCATGACTCCCTTTCAATTAAGAGACTTTTTGAAAAGATATCACAGTATACTAAAATTTCATACAAAACACTTTACTATTCCATGCATAAATCGCTGCACTTATAAAACAAATAATAAAACAATAAAACTCATTCCCTATATGAAAATTAAATATAAGGCAAATTTATATATATTCAATAGAAAACCAGACAAAAATATATAATCATAAATATTCCTATATAACACTCACTATGCATGTAAGTAAAACTCACTTACTTATTCAATATAACTAATCAAAATATAAAAAATTGCCTGAATATATCATAGACTTTCCTACATATCATAAAATGCCATGTATAGTGTATGTGTGTGTGTGTGTGTGTGTGTGTGTGTGTGTGTGTGTGTGTGTGTATATATATATATATATATATATATATATATATAAATTATACGCAATTATATGCAATATGTAATATTATATATATTATGTGCTATATATGTCAAAGGAGACAGAACACTTAGGGAATATTCATTTTGCTTTATTTTATATTATATTCCATATTCCATATTCCTACGCTTCTTAGCAAGGGTTTAATGGATGCTCTCTCATTTAAACATTTAAATATTATAATATTACATATATAATATACCGGAAATCCATCAGAGTGGGGTCTGACAATGGCTTGTTTGCATAATTCTCAACCTCTTAGAGCAAAAAATCTGGACAATGCCTAAAATGATGGGGGGACAAATAGGGACAGATTTTAAATATTGCTCTTACAAACTTAGGTTTTGCATTTGCATGCATTTTCTTAAGGATGTGGAGTCTTAAACTCAAATAATTGCCATTATTTAATGACTTCAATCCTCAGCTATTTGCCAGAAAGGAACAGATTTTAGGAGGAACACAGCAAAAATATGAGACAAAAATCTGGGCAGTCTGCAAAACCTGTACAGTTGAGAGGTATGCTTATATGCCAGGTATAGATCTCCCCTCAACAGCTTGTAGGAGACAGAATACAGGGATAAGGCCTTAAGGTGGTCTGCATAGGATATGTTACTTATGCCCTGTTCTGTTTTAGTCAGAAACCTCTGTGGACATTCCAATTGCTGTATATGCCTGGTTAGGTGCATACCAAAGGGGGCAGTGTACTCAATGATAAATCTAATAAATGCTAAATACAGTGGAATAATGACGTCCTTGGACCTAGATGCCATACCTCACTGTTTATAACTTGCACAACACAGAATGATTTCATCACTACTGTAGACACATGATGGTCAAACGCTAGATTACTGTCCCCAAGTCCCTGATTACTGGGTCAGCTCTAAGGGGTGTGTTGTCAATATGTTAGTTACCAGGGATGGATGACGTCCTGAAGGATACTGTTATGCCTTTCTTGGCGTTTAGTTTTAGACCACGGCTCTGACACCATTTTTTTGTCTGTGTCAGCCCTTCCTGTAGAACATTTGTGTTGGTGTGTGATTCAGTGACAGCTCCTAATTTGCAATCATCTGCAAATTTAGTCAGAGGCCATTGACATTGGCCTTAACTTCAGAGAAATAAATGCCAAAAAGGAGCGGTCCCAGGACTGATCCCTGAGGGAAATTCAACAGAAAAAAGAAAAAGCAGAAAATGTAATATGTAATATTCTAAGCAACAGTTGTGTGTAGAGCATTTCATTGACCATAATGTGGTGCTGGTAAAGAAAACTTATATTTGCTTAGTGAAGGTGCATGCCTCCGCCTATCCTTTCTGGGTGCTGATATGAGATGAGTGAGATATATGTGGCTGAGCAGCTGCAGGACTAAGCAGGAAAAAGACATCTGCACAGATTAAGCAGAAAAAAATAAAGAAAGAATAATAGGCTTATACAGATGACAATATGGAGCAAAGAGAAAGAAAAATAACAATGGTATTATGAAAAATACCTGGTGTCGCTCTCCTATCTAGGACACAATAGAATAGTCTCCGTGTGTTCTGGTCAAGCAGCTTTATTTTATACCAACACATCGCTATAGAAGATTACTGACTTTAAATTAAGTAACGTATATACAGTCTATCAACTGCGATCATGCATGCTCTCTCTGGCTGCTCTTTCAAAATGACAGTAGGGATTGCATGTGTCTGGAATTTATACATGCACGAATACCCTTGACATGCTTCTTAAGGATATAGTGCACACATTACTTGCACTTGGATCTACATCCTCCCTCTTTGAGAAATAGATCATATAATGTTATAAGTCTATTTGACATGCAGAAATCACCGGTAATTTTATGTCATGCATGATACAATACTAAATACATATATATATATATATATATATATATATATATATATATATATATATATATATATATATATATATATATATGGTTCTACCTGAGTTAGTCGACACGCCAGAACACCGAAAAGCGAATCGCGAGCCCCAGAAGATCAACAATTCAGAAGACCGACGCGAGGGATGAAAGCACTGAAGCCGAGGATGCTGACATGGGAAAAGGCTGTGTAAGTATGCGGTAGTGACGGACGTTAGGGTGCGAGTAAGGTAAGTGTGGATATTGACAGTCTGTGGGGATAGGGGTGGGTTAAGTGAGTTAGGGTTAGGGACTGGGTTAGATAAGTGTGCGGTAGTGATAGTCTTTGGGTTAGGGCGGTTAAGTGAGTTAGGGTCAGTCTTGGGTTAGGAAAGTGTGTGGTAGTGATTGTATGTGGGTAACGGGCGGGTTAGGTGAGTTAGGGTTAGGGAGCGGGTCAGGTAAGTGTCTGTAGTGATTGTGTTTAGGTTAGGGCGGTTAAGTGAGTTAGGGTTAGGAGCGGGTCAGGTAAGTGTGCGGTAGTGATAGTGTTTGGGTTAGGGGCGGTTTAAGTGAGTTAGGGTTAGGGAGCGGGTTAGCTGAGTATGCGATAGTGATGGACCTTAGGGTTAGGGTTTGGGTTAGGGTTGTAGATAGTTGTGTATGTGAGGTTTAGTGTGGGTTTGTAGGGATTTTGGTGTGCTTGTGTTGTGTGTGTGGTTTTTGGACAGGGAATGTGTTTTGTTTGTTGATTGTTGTGATTGTGGTGTGTGCAGTGTATGAGGTTTCGTGTTTGTGTACCGTCGGTTATTTCGTTGTCGGGCATGTGGGGTTTTGTGTTTTTGCACTGTCGGTTATGTGGTTTCGGTGATTGCGTTGTCAGTGTTTTGGGGTTTCGATTATGTCAGGTAGAACCATATATATATATATATATATATATATATATATATATATATATACACACACACACACACACACACACACACACACACACACACACACACACAATCAAGTCCACGCTGCGTATTTCACACTAGACTCCGATATTAGTCCATATCAAGTGACATAAAACTGGGAATTAGATTTAGCAACTGAAACTGTCTCTGTAAAATGTTTGACCTGTGTAATATTTGGAACATTTTCTGGAATGGAATCAGAATTCTGAACACATTCTGGTATGGAAACAGTGTCTAATTCACTCTTAGATTTGGAGTCTGCATCACAGAAGCAATGTTGTGATTGTGATGATGATGATGATTCTGGTACAGGAAGATGATGTCTCCTATACTTCACACCCTCGGAGTCTAGCAGGTAGGATCTTGGCTCGGCACAGATGCCTGTAATCTGTCCAACTTGATCAAAACCTTTTTGTTGTCTGGATTCGTTCTGTCTCTCCTTCCCTCAATGGACAAAGTAATCTGCTCGAGCTGTCATAACTAGATTTCTGGATATTATACTTCTTAAACAATTAAGCATTGATAGTTTTATTGTTCTTAGTTTTAGGCTTTAATAAACTGGAAGTAATGGGTAGCATAGTTCTCGTTTGTCTGGAAAGTATTCTTTGAGCAGGTGAGCCAAGAATATCATCATGGGGTATGTTTCTGAGATTAAGCAAATTCAAGAACACATCGGTATTGTCACGCTTTGACTTTTCAAGTAATTGCTTTGCACTCTGTACTGCACGTTCAGCTAGACCACTGGACTGAGGATATTCAGGACTGCTAGTGATATGTACAAAGTCCCATTCTTTTGCAAATTTCTGAAACAACTGGCTAGTGAATTAAGTACCATTGTCAGAAAAAAGTTTGTGTGGACTACCATGAACTGAGAAATTATGTTTCAATTTAGTAATAACAGCACTGGATGTTAGGTTAGGTAGTAGATCGATCTCAAACCAATTCGAATTAGAGTCTACCAAAACCAAGTAGTGTTGATTGTTCAATTCAAAGATATCAGTTGCGACTGTAGACCAAGGTAGTTCAGGAAATGAACTTAGCTAAAGCAGTTCTCTTTGTAAATGTGGTCTAGTACTGTTGTATACTGAACAAGAAGAAAGTATTCTATCAATGTGTTTTGTAATGTAGGCCAAAATACTAATTCTCTAGCTCTTCTCTTAATGGATGTGGAACCTGGATGACCATGATGCAAAATCTGGATACATTCTTCTTGCAAGGAAGCAGGGACAACAGTTTTAGGACCTTTGAAAATAATGCCATCTTCCATCAACAATTCATCTCTGTAAGGGAAATAGGTTTGCACTTCAGGTGATACGCTAGATTTCTTTGATGGCCATCCAACATTAATGTAGTGAATGAGCTTTTGCAAAATTGGATCAGTCTGAGTGTGATCTCTTAACTCATCAAGTCTAGTGCTGGAAAAACTATACACTGTCAGCACATCAAAGTCAAAATTCTATGCATCAAGCTGTTCTGTCATATTTCTAGGCAATCTGGATAAACTATCAGCCAGACAGAGCAATTTGCCTTTTGTGTAGACCATTTTAAAATTGTACTTTTGCAATTTGAGCATCATTCTTTGTAATCTCGCTGGAGCAGAATGCATAGGCTTCTTTAGAATAGTAACTAGAGGTTGATGGTCAGTTTCAATCTGAATAGATCGACCATAAATATAATCATGAAACTTAGAACATGAAAATACTATTGCCAAAAGCTCCTTCTCAATTTGAACATACTGCAGCTCACATTGGATAAGTGTTCTAGATGCATAGGCTACTAGTCTGCCCTCTTGAAGTATAACTGTGCCAAGACCAAATTTTGAAGCATCACAGGAAAGAGTAACTGTGTTAGCCGATAATAATAAAGAGAGTGAATGATCGTATGTGTGCTCTTACACTGATGTCGTTGGTGTGGAGAGGTCAAGAGAGGTCACATAACCATGTGCTTTATAATAAAGGAGGAAGCAAGGGTTGTTCCCCTCTTCCATTTTTAACCAGATCGATTGCCTTCACGTGTGTTTATTTTCCTCTGTAAATGTATGTCTAACCTGACTTTCTTACCCTTAAGATGATACCGGGAACAGGTTATGGGCTCAGGAGGGAAGTAGGAAGCTGATGGCACAGACTATGTTTCGACGGAGATGAGAAGAATTACGAGTTGTGGAAGACAACATTTCTGGGGCACCTGCGTTTGCTAGGGCTGAAAGATGCCATTTTGCGAGATGTGCAGCAGGACACAGAAGATGACGAGAACGGTGATGATGATGCTGAGAAAAATGAGGATGCATATGCATAACTAATACAGTTCTTAGATGACAAAAGTTTGTCCCTCATCATGAGAGAGGCTGCAGATGGTAGAGAAGCGCTTCAGATCCTGAGAGGCCATTATGCTGGGAAAGGGAAGCCAAAGGTAATTAGCCTATACACCGAATTAACAAGCCTCCAGAAGGCCACCAGTGAAAGTGTCACAGACTATATTATTAGGGCTGAGATGGCCATTATGGCACTTAGAAATGCTGGGGAGAAGCTCAGTGATGGATTACTAATTGCGATGATCCTAAAAGGGTTGTCTCAAACTTTTAAACCATTTGCAGTACATATCACGCAAGATGATGATAAGTTGGGCTTTGGTGAGTTCAAAACAAGGTTGAGAAGCTATGAACATACCGAGAAATTTAATGCCAATGTAAGTAATGATAATGTGATGAAAGTAAGTGGCCTTGGGGAACGAGTAAAAGCAGAGATTATATGCTATGGCTATGGCCAAAAGGGACAGAAGGCACGAGAATGCCGGAGAGAATATAAAGGCCAGAGACAGTGGTGTAGTTGTGTAAAAACTCTAGCCACAGGCACAGTAACTGTAGACGAAAGAAGAAAGATAATGTGAAACAAGCAACTGATGCAGATGATCACACGTTTGTCTTCAGAATAAACGAGCATCAAATTTGTGAGTTAAAACAGAAGGGATTAATGGTGTACACGGGCGCCATGTCACACATAATTAACGACCTGAAAAAGTTTAAATGTTTTGATGCAACTTTCCAACCGGAGGAACACATTGTGGAATTAGCTGATGGAATGAGAATCTGTGGGGCCGCACAAAAGAGAGGTAATGCAGAGGTATGGCTGCTAGACAGAGGGGCGCAAAGTAAAGGTGATGATGACTCGGGCGCTGTATATCCCGATGTATCCACAAAGCATTTTTTCTGTTAAGGCAGCAACATCCAACAGGGCCTCGATCAACTTTAAACAAAGCCGGGATCAACTCATCTATAAAAACGGCACCAGGTTTGACATAATTGAGTGTGATAGACTCTATTATTTAGACACATATAAAAACGGTACCAGGTTTGACATAATTGAGGGTGATAGACTATTATTTAGACACATATGATGAAGAAAACGATAGTGAGATACATTATGATGCATCTCAGAGCTGTTATGATATTCAAGCATGGCATAAAATGCTTGGTCACTGTAATTTCGAAGATGTGCCAAAATTTTAAAAAGTGGTAAAAGGAATGAAAATTAAAGGTAAAGTTGAGAGACCTAACCTAGATTGTAAAACCTGTATGCAAGGGAAATTTATACAGAGCAGAAACAAAGAACCAGATGCAAGAGCAAAAGTTGTGTTTGAACTAGTCCATACTGATTTGGAAGGCCCAATTGAACCAGTAATAAAAGATGGCTTTAAGAACACTTTAGCATTTACTGATGACTACTTGGGTGTAATATTTGTCTACTTTCTGAAAGCCAAGAATGATACAGTCAAGGCGACTGAAAAGTTTATTGCAGATTCAGCCCCTTATGGGAAGGAAAACTGTATCAGATCAGATAATGGCACTGAGTTCATGTTGAAAGACTTTCAGTCACTATTGAGTAAAAATGTTATAAGACACGAAACATTCACACCTTACTCACCCCATCAGAATGGGACAGCAGAGGGAAACTGGAGAACACTGTTTGAAATGGCAAGGTGTTTCTTGATAGAGAGTGACTTACCTAAAGAGTTGTGGACATATGCAGCAATGACTGCTGTTTTTATTCACAACAGATGTTATAACAGGCGTGTGGGGCAAGCCCCATTCTTCATGCTAACAGGAAAGAAATCTGATCTTTCAAGGATGAGAGAATTTGGATCAGTGTGTTATGCGTATAGACAAGATAAAAAGTAGTTAGACCCAAGATGTGATAAGGGGATCTTTGTCGGATATGATAAAAACAGCCCATCATATCTGGTCTATTATCCTGACACAGGAAGGGTCCTTAGACACAGGTTAGTCAAATTCTTTACTAAGAATGTAGCTGAATGCCAGATTCAGACAGACCCAGAAGTGATAGATGAAGATCTTAATACCAGAAGAAGTGTGCATGTTAAGTCAGAATCAAAAGCTGACAGTCAAGACACAAAGGCAAGGCAAGAAGGGGAAAGGCAGGATACACACTACTCTAAAAGAGAGAGAAAACCACCTGCATACTTGAAAGACTATGAGTATAAAGTTGAAAATGACGATTATGTGACAGTTAAAGTTGACTATTGTTACCGATTAATATGCAACACACTGCAGAACTTTAAAGAAGCCATGACTTCGTCTAACTCAGAAAAGTGGGTCAAAGCTATGAAGGAGGAACTTAAGTCTTTAAAGGAAAACAACACATTTACACTCACCACATTGCCGGAAGATAAAAATGCAGTGGGGGGGGGGGGGTTCACGGTAAAAGACAATGCAGATAATACAGAGACTTACATAGCAAGATATGTAGCTAAAGGCTACAGTCAAGTCTCTGGTATAGATTATAATGACACATTTGCACCAACTGCGAGTATGACATCTGTACACAGTCTAATGCAGATGGCAGCTCAGTACGATTTAGAATTGCACCAGATGGATGTATAAACAGCTTATTTATATGTGCCTATAGACTGTGAGGTGTATATGGAGCAACCTGAATGTTTTGAAAAGAAATCAAATAACGATGAAAAATTGGTTTGTAAACTGAATAAGCCATTATATGGACTGAAACAATCAGGGCGTAACTGGAACAAAATGTTGCATGATTATCTTTACGGAAATAGTTTTATCCAAACCCCGCAGACCATTGTGTATACACTAGACAAGCTGAAAAAGAGAAAACAGTCCTAATTATATGGGTTGACGATCTCATTATATCAGCTAGTGACAGTGAATCACTAAACGATGTAAAGGAAATGCTCAAGGCTACATTTAAAATGAAAGATCTGGGAAAGCTAAGACATTTTCTAGGCATTGACTTTACCCAGAACAGTGGTGAAGTAAAGATGAACCAAAAGAGGTACATCACGAAAATTCTTGAGAAATTTGGTATGTCTAATTGTAAAGTAAGAAGTACCCCTTCCGAACAAAAAACAAACTTTGAATGTGACAGTGGATTTACAGATCCAAGAAAATATCATGAGCTTGTGGGTAGTTTGATATATATTATGACAATCACGAGACCTGATCTTAGCTGGATTGTAAGTAAACTTTCACAATATTTGTCACAACCGAGTGAATCTCATTTAACGCTAGCCAAACATGTTAAGATACTTGAAAGGTACATTGGACAGAGAGCTGTGTTACAAGAAAAGTGAAGGGAAACTTCAGCTTATAGCATACAGTGATGCAGACTGGGCAACAGATCAAAACGATAGACGTAGTACAACAGGTTATTGCTTTAGCCTCAACAGAGACGGGCCTATTATTTCATGGAAATCAAAGAAGCAACAAACGGTGGCTTTATCTACATGTGAGGCAGAGTACATGGCACTGGTAGCGACAACACAGGAGAGTTTGTACCTCGTGCAGCTGTTGAGTGGAATGGATGGAGAGTGCAAGTATGTGCCAGTAACAATATTTGAGGACAGTCAAGGAACAATCGCTTTGTCGAAGAATCCAGTAAGGCGACAGAGATGCAAACATGTTGACATTAAGTATCATTTTGTCAGGTCAGCACTTATGACGACAAAATAAGTATTGAATATTGCCCGACAACAGACATGGTTGAAGATGTCTTTACTAAACCTGCTACAAAATCGAAGATTGAAAAGTTCATGTATCACATATTTGGAATGTGAAGGAAAAGTTATCCAAGAATATATTCTTAAAATGTATTTTGTGTACAGCATAAGAGCAAGTGGGGGTGTTAGCCGATAATAATAAAGAGAGTGAATGATCGTATGTGTGCTCTTACACTGACGTCGTCAGTGTGGAGACGTCAAGAGAGGTCACATGACCATATGCTTTATAATAAAGGAGGAAGCGAGGGTTGTTTCCCTCTTCCGTTTTTAACCAGATTGATTGCCTTCACGTGTGTTTATTTTCCTCTGTAAATGTATGTCTAACCCGACTTTCTTACCCTTAAGATGATACCGCCAATAAACTGGTTTGTTCACATCATAAAATCTTAATGTAGGTGGGGTGGCAATTTTCTGCTTGAGGTCTTCAAATGCCTTTTGGTGCTGTTCCAACCATGACCGTGCAACATTTTTACATGTTAGCTCTCTCAAAGGTGCTGTCAACTCACTGAAGTCTGGTATAAACTTGCCTAAATAGTTGACCATGCCTAGGAAACCCTGTAGAGCTTGTACATTATCTGGCGCTGACATCTCCAGAATAGCTGCTTGCTTGGTCGGATCTGGTCTCAACCTGTACTCATAAACAAATGTCCTACGTATGTAACTTCTGGAAGTCTGAATTTTCACTTCAGAGGATTGAGCTTCAAGTTTACTTCATGTGCTCTGTCTAGAACTTTCTTGAGGTTTCTGTCATGCTCTGCTTCATCATTGCCTCCAACCAATAGATCATCTACTATTATGGCACAAGGATAATCCAAAAAATTTGCTCCACTGCATGCTGAAAGAATTCACTTGCAGAATTTATTCCAAATGGCATCCTCAGGAATCTTTATCTGCCAAACGGAGTACCAAAAATAGAAATAAGGATTTGCAATCAAGCATCACTTACCAAAATGAACTCTTTGCATCCAAGACAGAAAATACAGTAGGATTCGGGATTAGAGCTGCAACTTCTTCGACTGTGCACATTAGGTGATACAGTCTCTTTAATGCTTTGTTCAGATCTCATGGGTCACTACATATTCTGATTTTGTCTTAGCCTTTTTTGTAAGCGGCTACCATGGACGGCACTCATTCAATTGGTTCTGTGACTGGACAAATCACACCTTGCTGCACCATTTTATCTAACCGAGCTTTAACTTTATCCTGCATAGCTATCGGAACTCTTCTTGCTGGTCTAACTACTGGAGTGGCCTCTGGGTCTAACTTCATGGAATACTTAACTGGAAGTTTGCCTAACTTGTCATCGAAAAGATCAGCATACCCTGAGAAAATGGCTTCAGAAAAATTTGACCTCAGAAATGCAGTTATGTGATGGATTTCTTTAGCAAAAGAAAGTAGATTCATTTGTAAACTATCTTTGAAACTCAATAAAGATTGTACTGGTCTTCGGACTACATAGAATAAAAAGTTGTAACAATTCTTGGCTAGATAACATGAAAGCATCACTGAACCTTCAGTTTGATTTTCTTTACCTCCATAAGTAACAAGTCTCACACTGCTGGTTACATTGAGTTGTCCATTAGTTCTCACTCTAGCAAATGTGTCTGCTGATATAACATTACACTTTGACCCAGTGTCTGCTTTGAGCTCTGTGGATCTTCCATTAATAAGGACAGTGCAAAATACTTCACTTCTTGTTAATAAGTTCACTGCATCAACTCTTTCACCAAGCACTGATACACCATCCACATAGAAAGCTGACTGTTTTGGCTCTACTTGATCAACTTGCTTTTTTGTGAGACCTTTCTTTACAACTGTGGGAGGCTTACTTGATTTGCAAAACGTTTGGAAATGGTTCCATTTTTTACACTTGTGACTTTGATGACCAAATACTAAGCACTTCTCTGTTTTAGACTCATGACTTGTACCACAATTATGACAGCAATAAAGCTAGATTTGGGTTTTGCTGATTCATGCTTGTACTGCACTGAGCTGGAGCTGGGCATGCTCCCTTTTTAGAACTTTCTGGAAAGCTACGTGCCTTCCTTGGAAACTCTGTAGCTGCCACGTGCTTAGGCCTGTTTTGTTTGCCACATGTTGCATACTATCTACATGTGCTCTGGAGCCAACTGAAACCATGCTTGTCACTTGCAAGCATACTTGTGTGTTTTTCTGTCACCTCATGGATTTGACAAATCTCTCATACTTTACTTAACTTAATTAAATCACTGTCATGAAGTAAAATCTTTCTTACAGCAGCACTATTAATATCACATACAAGCTTGTCTTTATCAGCTCATCCTTTAAGTCAACAAACCAACCCCTTGTTAGCTCTGTTTCTCAAGTCAGTTATATAAGTAGCAAATGTTTCTCCTGGTTTCTGATCTCATGTAAAACAAATGCCTCTCTAATGTAATATTTGTCTGGGGGTTACACATTTCTCTGAAATTGCACTTCAGACACTTGGGGTCTTCTCCTGATTCAGCCTGTATAACAATACGATGGTTATCACCTTCTCCTTTATATATTGTTGGTGCATACACATATGAACACTCTCATTCTATGGCCAATGACCCTGGGGCGTGCATCTCTATCTGCATAAGCTGCTTGTATAAAACTATCATTCTCTTGCACAAATATTCTCCAATTTTCTGCACTATTCTGATCAAATAGAAGTAGTAGGGGCTTTTGAAATCCGTCTGCCATATTAACACATACAAGTGAAGGATTTTGCAAATAAGCACAAACATGCACATATGCCAGAAACATGTGCCAGTATTTGTAACTTTGTCCAATGCCTTCACACTTCTGAATTTATACCTTTTGGGCTCTTCAAAATTATGCTAATAGACAAATTTGTAGTACCTTTGAATAACTGGACTTTGTGAAATAAACTTCTCAGGCACTTTAGACTTTTGTAATATCGTTTGAAAGGTTAAATGCTAAAGTCATTTATCATCACTTTGCTAAAATTGTTTATCATTATTTTAAGAAACATTTCAACAACTTTATAATGTGACTGAATAACTCTCGGGCACTGTAATACTCTTGTAATGTCATCTTTTGCAAGAAATCACCTCTTATAGTATAAGAAATGTATCAAATAACTGCACAATGCGAATAAATCGGACATCTCTACCCAAAACTCAATAACATTTTGAAGTAATTGCAGTTTGTGAATAACTGCATACAGTACACTGAAATGTCTCCAAAATAGTGGTAATATGCTAGGCAAATCTAGAGTATGAGAAACAGTCTGTAATGGCAGCACTTTGCGAATAGACACACCCAACACAAGAAACTTTTCTAAATAGTTATACTTTGATTGTATTTCACAAAATAGTTGCACTTTGCACAAAATAAACTCTTTGAAATACATGCACAGTAATAAGTACACTCTGTAAGCACTTTTACACACTTTGAGATACTTCAAATAACTTTAGTTATGCCCTTGATACAATACGAAGTCATAGTTATGCCAAAACATAGCACTTTACCAAAACACATGCAGTCGCCTTGCTTTATTTTTGCTTAATGTGCCCTTTTTGCCCTTATTATATTCATTTTGCTCGTTTAAGCCCTTTTCATACCCAAAGTACTTTTCTTGTGCTCATTTTACTCTAAACATGCTCATTTTTGCCTCAAACACACTCATCTTGCATTAAACATACTCGTTTTTGCTTTACTGTTAATCGTTTCATCAAATACCTTTATTTTTACCATTCCTTTAGTTAAACATTTCGTGCCTTCCGCTTGCTTAATAATGCAGTTTGTGCCCTTGTGATGTCCCTTTTTTATATTTTCTACCAAATAAACAGTTTGTGCTTTGTCTCATTACCTTTGTCTCCTTTCTGGCCCTTTCTGTGCTCTTTTCTCTCAGTTCTACCTTCACTGTTGTCTCTACACCTCATGGCTCCGAATATTATTCTCTGTGATCCTGGTTCTGACACCATGTCGCTCCCCTGTCTAGGACACAGTAGAAGACTCTTTGTGGGTTCTGTTCAAGCAGCTTTATTTTATGCAAACACATCACTATTGAGGTTTACTGACTTTATTGTATGTAACTTATATACATACTAACAACTGCGATCATGCATGCTCTCTCCCTGGCTGCTCTTTCAAAATGGTACTAGGGATTGCATGTGTCTGGTGTTTATATAGGCATGTATAGCCTTGACATGCTTCTTAAAGATATAGTGCACACATCACTTGCACTCTGATCTACTGGTATCAAAATCATGATCTGAAACTAAATGCCAAAAATTGCATTATTGTTTCCTTTGGGAAGTCATATACCCCAGAAAACTACCACATTGACAATACGCTCCTAGGAGTTAAACCCAGTTTTTCAGGATTTTGATAATTATGTGGAGAGTGACCAAACTTTTGACCAACATGTGTCTATAGTTGTAAAAAAGTCCTTCTGAACTGCGCAGCTTATAAACAAAGGGATTGTGTCTAGATCTAGGGATGTCATTGTCCCCTTTTACTGAGCCCTCATTAGGACAGTCACTGAATATAATGCCCCCTTTTGCATGTATCTGTCCAGCCACATGCAACAACTGGAATGCCCATGGGGGATACCTTACTAAAAGGATACAAGACCTAAACAATATGGACAGACTCAAAGCCGTCACTATACTTGGTAGAGGTGACCTGTGCCTGGCATACAAGGCATCCTCTGACCCATTACTGATGGATTTACCACACATCATCTAGTCAAATGACATCAGAAATACTCTGTCTAGGGATCCAAGCTTCTTCTGCAACATCAATAGAATGGTTTGGAGGGACAGGTAGGTGTATTTCATGGAGGATACTGCTGCCATGGAACAGACTCCCCATCCACATAAAACAAAAGTTCATCCCTGTCCATTTTCAGGCACAACTTAGATTTGTGGATGGTAAACAGAAAGTTTACCCTAGGACTGCCCCCGTACTACTAATGGAGAGATGCAGCACCTGGATGTTTTATCCCATGCATGGGTCCCCTAAAATTATCTATGGTATGATCCTAGTTTATTCTCATTAGGGGTAATATATAAGTACTGACCATGGGATTGGTAAGGCCAGTTTATAACCAAATGAGAAATGTTATTTTGATTACAAAAATGGAAATGTTCTAGGCTTAAAATGGCTTGAAGGGGCAGCTAGCTTAGTACTTACCTATAAACCTATGATTCTTGATGACAACTGTTGTGGAAACTCGCATTTTGTCAAGTATGAGATGAATTACGAGAAAGTATTAACAGTAAATAAGTAGAAAAGGGTATGTTACTGGGTGGAGGACATAAAAAACAAAGGGAGGTGACAAATTACAGCCCATATTGTTCCAGGGCAATACTATTGGTGAAAGCTTCTCTTTTAGCAGATTGATGGTATTTTCAAAAAGTAGGAATGAAGTGCTACACATGATTAATAAGAGGTGGAAATAAAACAATTTCTATCAGATAATAAGTATAAGGATGACTTAGGCATATATTGATCAAGAATTAAATAGTTCTACATTGGTTCAGAGTTTTTACATTATATATTAAAAATAATGATGTGAGTTAATGGGTATCCTGGTATTTCTTTAAAGGTGAATTTATAGCTACCCAGCTTTCACTTTATCTAAACTAGAACAAAAATGTAGGGAATGTATGAAAGTGATAAATGAATATGCAAACTAGTTTCTCCAGAAGTATAGTACTGTATAGTTGGAATAATACTAAAGCTGGTAATTTGATGTTAATGGGTAGAGAAAACCGAATATATATATATAATTCTGTGTCCAAAAGAATGAAATATAAAAAGATTAGCATCAGAAAGATTTTAAAAAAGCTTGACTGAAAACTTGTTTTCCCTCTGCACCCCCAACACTGTCTGCTGCTGAAATATACCAAGTTTGAGACTGCACAGCAGTGCAAGAAATGGTAAATCACCCTTTATTGCACTTTTGTGCAATGGCACATACCACCAGCAATATAAAAAAAAAAACAAAGCAACCTAAAACAAAATAAAATAACCATCCTCCACAACAAGTAAACTCCCCAATACACTGAAAACTATAGCCCACATACCAACATTCTGCTACTAAACTAAACTAAAAAAAAAAATTAATAATGGCCAACATAAATTCTCAGCTCCTATATCATTCAACCAAACTGCAAATTGGCAGACTATTAGTGACTCATTTGTATATGTTCTTTTGTTGACTGTTCCTTTGACAGCAATAAAACTGATTATTTACAAAGGCTACATGCTAAGCCATCTTAGCGAAGTAAGTCATAATTTGTTTCTCAGAATAACACTGAATTAAATAAAACATAGTTTTATTTTTAAATAGAGTGTTACATCAGTGTTATCAGCATTTTCTGTAGAAAGATTCTTTACTTACATATGGCCTTCAGTACAAGAAAGCTGTGCCCTGTATTTGACCCCGTTATGATTACCAAAGCTGTAGGTTTGAGAAGGTGACATGCAGAATGTCCATGTCAGTCACTGACTATTAGTGCTCGTACAAGGGATTGATGTATCCACTTCATTTTAATAGGGAGCATTCTGATTTATGAGAGAGGAGCTGTAATTTTGAATTATATTATATTCTTTCTACTCAGTCACCAGTGCTACTGTGGGTTTATCCTACAAAAATAGAAGACGACTGTGAATGATGTCGGGCATCATCAAATAAATTCAATCCAACTTAATAAACTGCTCCAGAAATCATTAATTTATTTAAAATTATAAAGTAAACAGCAAATAAACAAGCACTTTCCAATGCATTTCTTCAATTTTTTTTCCTAAAAAGCCTAACAAACAAGAGTTTAATAGAACCTCATTATATTATATAATTTCATTAAAACTGTAAACATTTCTAAATACATAAAGCATGCATAATAAATAAATTCACTCTTTTAGGTTGAAATTCATGTTATTCTTATCAGAAATCCTGCACACATTTTCATCTTCTAACATTTTGATTGACCAAAAGGCTTTAAAATAAGTAACACTGTGAAAAACTGGGGTTAAGGGAGAGTTCCCTTTCCCCAGTATTGTGCAATCTCAGAGTTAGTATCCCTCTAATTGTTGTGCAATCTCAGTGTTGGTATCCATCTAATTGTTGTGCAATCTCAGAGTTAGTATACATCTAATTGTTGTGCAATCTCAGAGTTAGTATACATCTAATTGTTGAGAGTGTCGGGGACACAGGACCCATGTGGTGGGTGCAGAGAGGTTTTCCAGCTGTAAAGAAATCTTAAAAAGTATACATTGTCTCACTTTTGAACTGTATTTGAGCAGTTTGATTAGTTTGCTTCTGAACTATTTATGATTGACAGAACTGTTCTCAGTGTAAGTTTTGTTAACTGCCTGCCCTATATCTACGTGCCTTTTTTTCTTAATATTGGTTTGACAGAGAAGTGTTGTTTATTCCTGATTTACAAATACCATCAAGTTACATAATCCGTTCATGTTCCACTGCTTTTGTGTGATTCATTGTGTCCCTCTGTTATATCTACATAAATCACTTGTTATACTAAACATTTAAAACTGTGATATTCAGCAGTTTTAATAGCATATCTGGCTAATGCATTATTAGAAGATTGTTTTCGTATGTCATGAAATTTGGTCCTTTATGCAACTCTAAAAGTTGTGATTAGTTTTACCTGCATGAAATTCTGAGCATTTACAGTATTTTGCTAAACAGACTAAATGTTTCATTCTGCAGTCTGCATAATATTTAAAATATATTTCTTGTGTTAGGGTTTATAAAAACTGGAGCTTCCCATAAATGTTAATTGCACATTGCATGGATGTGTTCCTAAAGAGTCCAATCTTACAGTCTTTTTATAACACAACTATATTTTCAAAATTCTTTTTATTCCTATAGATGAATCTTGGTTTCTCTTCTATAGTATTGCAAATCTCAATATTCACATGTTAGAATTCTCTGGTTCCTCTTAATAATCTAATATTATACAATGACTGCCGATTAGTATTCCAAAACGTTAATGCTGATTGGCCAGCCCAACCAGCATGCCTGTTATAAATCTGACATATACTAATGGAAAAAGGTCCGGTCGCCCAGACCTTTTCCATTAGTATAAGTCTTGATTTATTTATGTTTTGTTTGTGTTAGGTAGCAACGGAGAACGGAAGATCTCCATTGCTGTAATCTCGCTATGTTATACGTTTAACATAGCAAGATATCTTTAAAAAAAGCAACGGAGATCTTCCTTTCTCAGTTGCTGTTTTCAAAGATATCTCACTGTGTTAAACTCGTTTAACATAGCGAGATAGCTTTGAAAAAGGAACGGAGATCTTCCTTTTTCCATTGCTTTTTTTAAAGATATCTCACTATGTTAAACTCATTTAACATAGCGAGACAGCTTTAAAAAAGCAACTGAGATCTTTCTTTCTCCCTTGCTTCTTCTACACAGCTCTGATGTACTGCATAAGCATACGCATGCGCAATACATCAAAAAAGCCCCAGGATAGCAGAAAACCACAGAAGGACACCACGCAGGTATTATACAAAGGCATTATTTAAGAAAAGTAAGTATTTTTTTTTTCTTAAATAATGTCTCTGTATAATAGCAATAACCAACGCCAAACATGGGTTATTGCTTAATTATTTATATCCTGAGAATAAGTTAATGGAATTCTGAAAGAATTCTCTTGCGAACTCCTGTTCATGAGTTTATAGGAAGTAAAATAAGGTGCTGCAGAACTATTCCTTTTCAATAAAATATAGCTTTATTCTGAATAGAGTTTTGTTATAAAAACAGTTCAGTGTGCAAGATCAGACCATTTAGGAACACAACCATTTAGACAATGTGTAATTTGCAAAATTGTATAGAAGATCAGAAAGTTGATATACAGAAAGTTATGAATGGTGCACAAAAATGATGTCCTAGTGATGCACTAGCTAGAGATGTTATTGTAACTGTAGAAAGTCATGGTATTTTAGCACTCCAAGTTATTTATGTTGTGAGAGAAGACATCATGAAACTAAAAGAAAGATGTGTTGAAACATTAGTGCAAGTTTTAGCTGAAGTACATATTTATTTATATTTATTATACATGTTTACGTATTTAGAAATGTTTAAAGGTTTAATGAAATGAGATCGTGTGACTGGGGTCTATTTAAGCTCTTGTTTGGTGGGAGTTTTAGAAAAACCTGAAGAAGTGCACATGCACCTGTTTGTTATTAGTTGCTAGCTTAATATTTTTGAGTAGAAGATCTTCAGTGTGGTATCTTTAACAGTTTGCTTAGTATACTCCGATTCTGGCTCTCAGGACACTATTATATCAGCTTTAAGCAGCTTCGAATTTCCATTTAATTTTTAATAGATATATTGGCATTTTTTGCTAAGAAATGATTTCTGAAACATATTCACTTTATTATTTCTTAAGATTGTTTATTACATCCTAAAGTTGTTTATAGTTTAGCACAGATGTTTAAGGCTATATACTGCTAATGAATTTCATCCTGTAGTCCAAGGTTTGAGTCCTTCAGCCTCCATTTCCTTTCTGCGTGACTTTGAGCAAGTCACTTTATCATAGAGTTTTTCTGGAACACCTCACAAAAGACACTTGTACATTACAAGTTGTTTATCCAGTTAAAAAATTAATACATTGAGTAACAAAAATATTATAGTTGGCCACATTATCAAGTTCACTTACGAAGATGTATACTAAACTATATCTAAAGACAGTATTGCTGTTCAACATACGCTGTGTTTGTCCTCTGTATAACCACAAGGCTGTGAGTTCTGGTTCTCATATTATTTCTTGATTTCCAAACTAAAAAATAGCAAGCTTATTAAAAGTTGCCAGTATAAAACTGCACAACAACAAACCATTACTTTTTGCAGGGAGGCAACTCTACAACCCACATGAATCATGCACACCATATTGAAGGCCCCCACCCCACAAACACAAACTTCTTTACTTAGATATGCTTCATGACTGCACACCCTGCAAGGCTGAAAGCAGCTGTGACACAAACACAATCTCACTCCCCCATCCAAAGAATAGGAGTGCTAAACTGGGAGATTGTAACAGCAGCTGACTGTAAACTACACGCCAGAGAAAATGAACTTCATCAGAATCAAAAACCTTTGCAATTAAAAACATATATATATATATATATATATATATATATATATATATATATATATATATATATATATACCCCTAATGGTATAATCATTAACTAATCAGTTAAAACGAACAATGTATTTAAAGGGCAAGCATCACAGATCCACTTGAAACAAATATGAAAAGTTAAAAACATCCATTGTAAAAAAAATTATGTATTCTAACCTACAAATGTACAATTGTTTAATATAAAACCCTTCTTTTCTATACAAGGAGAATGCAATCAGTCGAAAACGCATTAATTACAATAAAATGATATATACTAATAACCACTATAAAAATTTAACCCATTAATCCCTATGTCCCAAAACTGGTTGAAAGGGGAGATTATCATTTATTCCTGGGGGGCAGGTGGCATTAGGCAACAACTGCCACCTCACTTCTTTTAGAAGAAAGAGAAGTGATGAGGGTGTATATATGTTTTTAATTGAAAAGGTTTATTAATTGTGAAGTCCAGTTTCTTTGGACGAAAGCACTCAATCACAATAAAGTTTAACTGCATGAACTGCTTTTAAAATGTATTTTCAGGCTCTTTATTGTCTGGTGTGCAGTTTACTGTCAGCTGTTGCGAACACTATTTTTTGGCTAAGTTTTGATTTTTACAGTGTCGCTATCTTTGTGATTTTATTTGTAGGTTGCAACAGCAGCCATTCACAGCCTGGCCTGTTGCAACTCTGTACACTCAGGAATAAAAACAATCACTTATTTAACCTTTAATTAAACAGTAAGCTGTTTATTCGATTAATTTAACAGTTCTGAAATGAGAAGATAAACAAGCACAACTTGTACCTTATAGCAGGCCTAAACCTGTAAAGTTATGGAGAATAAAATGTCTGAATTTAACTTTAGAAGTAAGAAATAATAATAATAATAATAATAATGCAAACTTTAAACATAGTTGTTTCAAGACAGAGTAGGAAATTGATATAGTAAACATGTCCTGTTATGGGTGTTTATGGAATACATTATTCTAGGAAATTATGGCTTTGGTATCATTTAAAGGATTTTGACCTCATCGGTGTTTCTTAAACATATATTCATTATTTTATAACTGCAGAGAAAATGAAATCTTCCAGTGATTACTGCATGTAGTCCTTTACTGTGTCTTAGCAGTAAATTGTCACTGTAGAAAAAGTACAGTTGTGTACACTTACCATAAACGTAGATGTTCGAGTGTATTCACTGCTGCAGTCATCACTTTTGGGTTATCTGCTTGCAGTAGCCCTCAGTTGGCCTGATTAACAAAGTCTTGGGTCCTGAGTCGGTTGCTGTTCCTTCTTCCATGACGACAGGTCATCAGGGGTATAAAATATGCAGCTGATGCCATTACATCAGTTTTTCTTGCCCCAGATGTCAGGTGCCCCCTTAATGGGAAACAATTAAATCTATAAATATACAAGGTTATACCCCCAACAAAAAAGCAAATACACCAAAAAGCTTTTGAAGATAGAAAAGGAAAGTAGAGGTATATCCAAAATAAGAAAGGGGGCTGTAGGGAGGGTAACCAGGACTGCAACAGTGAATACACTCGAACATCTACATTTATGGTAAGTGTACACAACTCTACTATGTTCTTCGTACTTCACTGTTGCAGTCATAACTTTTGGGTAGATTCCCAAAGCTAAGGAAGGGAGGAGGAATTTAAATAGCATTAGGACCAGCTAAAAGGCCCTGCAAGACTGCAGTGGCAAAGCCAGCTCTGGATTTAGAGAAAATTGGCAAATGGTAATGCTTGGTGAAAGTATGTACAGAACTCCAGGTAGCAGCTTCTAGGATGTCCCTGGTAGGGACACCTCTGAGAAAAGCTGTAGAGGTAGATGCAGCCCTAGTAGAGTGGGGTCTGATTCCCTGTGGGATAGGTTTTCCATGGTGTTTGTAGCAGAAATGAATGCAATGGCCTATCCATTTGGAAATGGGTTGCTTTGAAACAGCCTTCCCCTCTGCCCCTGCAGCAAATGCCACCAGCAGTTGATCAGATTTATTGTGAGGTTTAGTTCTCTCCAAGTAGAATCTAAGTTGTCTGTGCACGCCTAAGGAGTGTAGAATCCATTCCCCTTTGTTTTGTGGATTAGAAAAAAAGGTTGGCAAATGTATGGACTGATTAAGGGCCACACTGGATGCCACCTTGGGCATGAAGGAGGGATTGGTCCTGAGGGACACCCTGTCCGCATGAAAGATGATGAAAGGCTCCACTGCCATGAGGGCCTGTAATTCAGATACCCTTCTTGCTGAAGTGATTGCTAAAAGGAAATCTGTTTTCCAAGAAAGGAATTTTAAGTCTGCAGTGGCAGCTGGCTTGAAAGGAGGAAGGGTGAGCTTTTCCAATACAAAGTTGAGGTCCCAGGCTGGAGTTAGAGCTCTCCTGGGTGGTCGTAGATTTTTGGCCCCTTTGAGGAACTGCTTAAGCTGTGGATGAGAAAAGAGGGGTGGTTATGTGTTATAATGAGCTGAAATGACTGAGGCATGAATTTTGACGGAGGAGAGAGACAGGCCCTTATGAAGCATCTCAGTTAAGTATTGTAAAATCTGAGGTAAATTGGGCACTGTTGTGCTCATCCCTTGAGATTGGTTCCAGGCACAGAATCTTTTCCATTTTTTAGCATAAGACTTTCTAGTACTAGGCCTCCTTGCCTCTAAAATGATATCCATCACTGATTTACTGAGGGATGGTAAAGGAGAAATTATGTAATTAGCCAGGCTGCTAGATTCAGTGTTTGAAGTTGAGGGTGCAGAATTTGGTTCTCCTGCTGAGACAATAGAGTAGGGGTCTGATGCAGGTGCCATGGGGCCAACAGTGACACACTGCACAAGAGGGGGTACCAGTGTTGGCATGGCTAGTCTGGTGCAATCAAAATTGTCCTTGGTTTGTCTTGTTTGATCTTTAGTAGTACTTTGGAGAGCAGAGGCAGAGGAGGAAAGGCATAAACTGATAGGTTTTTCCAGCTGAAAGACACATCCACTTTCCAAGCTTGTTTGTGGGGAGTCCTTGTGCAAAATTTGCCCAACTGATAGTTTGAGGGGGAGGCAAACAGGTCTATATCTGGGCTCCCCCATTTTCTTGTCAACATGTTGAAAATCCTTGGTTCCAGTTTTCACTCGTGTGGGTCCATGAGGTTTCTGCTTAGTTCATCTGCCAGTGTATTTAGTTTTCCTGGCAGGAATTGAGCTTGCAGATGCACTTGATAGCTCAGGGCTGTGTTCCACAATGCCATGGCTAGTCTGACTTTATCATTAATTTTGGTGGAAGAATGCGGTCCTTGAAGGCTGTCAGAGCATTCTGTACAGCTAACATTTCTTTTTGATTGATATGCAGGTGCATTTGACTTGGGTTCCATTTGCCCTGAATGCACTTCCCTGCCAAATGAGCCCCCCATGCATAATCTGATGCGTCTGTTGTTAGGGTTTGGGTGACAGGGGGTGTTGTGAATGGTAGTCCCTTGTTTTGGTGGTAGGCCTCTGCCCACCAAAGAAAATCTAGGCATAGGCAAGGTATGATAGGAATCATTGCTTCCAGATTCTGAGAATGTTGACACCATAGGCTTTTCAGATACCATTGTAGTTTCCTCATATGCAGTCTTGCATATGGAATTAGAAGAATGCAGGAGGCCATGAACCCCAAGGCTTGTAATATTTGCCTTGCAGATAGTAGGGGTTTTGTGGCCACTTGTTTGAAGTAGGTTGTCAAATAAATTTGTTTCTCTGGCGTGAGGTAAGCCATCTGGGAAGTTGTATTCAAGCTTGCTCCCAGGAATATAATTTGTTGACAGGGTACCAGGTGTGATTTCTTTACATTTATGGTGCACCCCAGACAAGTCAGCACCCTTTGAACGAAGGCTAGATGATTCAAAAGTATGTCCTGGCTTTCTGCCTGAATTAAACAATCATCCAGGTATGGGTATATTTGAATATTTCTTTGCCTGCAAAAGGCAATGACTGGGGCTAGGCACTTTGTGAATACCCAGGGCAATGCAGAGAACTGGTAGTGATTGTAGCCTGCTTTGAGGTGTAGGTATCGTCTGCAAGATTTCCTGATTGGGATGTGCAGGTATGCATCCTGTAAATCGAGTGTTGCCATCCAGGCATCTTTTCCTAGCATGGGAAGCAACTGGTGAAGAGTCAGCATCTTGAATTTTGGAATCACCAAAAAGGTGTTTAGAGTAGACAGGTCCAGGATTGGACGCCATGAATAGTCTGTTCTTGGTACCAGGAAAAGTCTTGAGTAGAAACCTTGTCCTTTTTCCTCTTCTGGTACAGTTTGAATAGCCTTTATGTTTAAAAGAGAGAGTATTTGCTTTAGAGCCTCTGCCCACTGATTTGGGGGTAGATCTGATCTGGCCAACCGTTGGGCGTTGGCAATGTGTGAAAATGAAATCTGTATCCTTGGGACACTATATTTAAAATCCATTTGTCCTGGGTAATGAGTTCCCAGTTTTTGGCCTGCAGACCAATCATTCCCCCGAAAAGAGCAGTCAGTTGAGAAGTGCTTGGAAATTTTAAAGTCAAGTCATTCAGACAGTTTTCCATGGGGGGCTTACTATTCCCAGATTTGGTAGTGGAAGCCCCCCACTGCTTAGTCTTGTGCGTACCCTGGGACAGAAACTTGGGCTTTCTGCTGGGTCTGGGTTTGGAATGAGAAGGCCTGGAAGGTGCAGGAAAGGGCAAATTCTTAGAGGGCCAATGCCTACTAAATCTTGGAGGCTGAACTTGTAAGAAATCTTTAACAGTTTGCATAGATTTAGCTTTATCTTCCATCTTTTTAAGAACTTCCTCAGCTTTATTGCCAAACAGGTGGTCCTAATTTAAGGGTGCATCCAACAGTTTAGCTTTAACATGATCAGGCAAAGATTGCTCCTTAAGCCAAGCATGCCTTCTGAGTACAGACCCAGTGACAGTAGCCCTGCAAGAGGCCTCTAAAGAATCAAACCCACATTGCAAAGTATGTTTTCCAACCTGTTCAGCAGAATGCATCAAATCCTGTAAATCCTTATTTTCAGCAGTCAGGAATCAACATAATTTTCTGTTTAAGCAATCCAATAATATGTTGTCGATACTTTAACATATGAAACTGACAGTTTAAGGCCATAATGGCCAAAGTTGCAGAAGTGTAAACCTTCTTACCCCATCTATCAAGCACCCTGGAGTCTCTATCAGAAGGGGTAGGGTTTTTGGCAGTAGAGGCCTTAATGCCCTTGGGTCCCTGTGAAATAGTCTCTGGATCCGCAATAGGATTTTTAAAAAGGAACTTGTGAGAATCAGGAACCCTGTAATATCTGTCAGGTTTACTGGGAGCAGGAGGCAAAGAATCAGGGGCCAAACTAGACTCTGAAAAGGCATCATCAACAATGTCCAGTACAGGAGGGATAACTAAAGGCCTATGCTGAGGCAGGAGTAAGAAGTCCCTAAGCCTCTTTTTTGAATCAGAAAAGTCCTGGCTTTCCCAGTGGAAATGCTCCCTTAGAGTGTGCAAGGTTTCACCAAAAGAGAATTCCTCTGGAGGGGAAGCAGAGGGAATGGAGTCCTCTGCATCAGAATCCTCATAAGTAGATAAGGGTACATCCAGATTATCAGAAAAATCAGAATCCTGGTCAGAAGATTCATAAACAAGTGAAAAGAAAAAATTGACTCACTCATACAATAAAAAAAAATAAAAAAAAAAATTTATTTTTTTGTAGCGCACACCATCTTTTTTTTCATTGCCTTCAGACCAACAAAAAAAAAACTGTGTGCTGTGTGCTCTTATATAAGGCAATAATTAATTGAAGCAGCAATAGGCTTAAGCAAACAATTAAACAATTAATTAAGATTATTGAATAAATATAAAATAGATGAATATATGAAATATATAAAAGTTTATATATATAAAACCTACAACAAAAAAAGTATATCAAAAAGGAAAAATATCAAAAGTGCCAAATTCAAAATAAAGGATGGGATTGGAACAAACAAACAAACCAAATAAAAAAAAAAATAAAATTAAATCAATCAAACAAAAAAACATACAATAAAAAATAGATGAACCTGCACTAAGACCATTAACCTGCTCAGACCAAAGGTAAGGAAATAGGTAGGGATAAGGAAGGGATAACCAATCAAAAAAAAAATGCTAAAGAAGTATAATAAAATAATAAGTTCTGCCATTAGGTAAGGGATGTACAAATATTTGTTCTTTAGTGATGAACCCAGTTTATCTGCCTCTAGAGACAAATCTGTTGGATCTTTGCAAATTTCAGGGCCCTGATGAAACTTTTTTGACTATGCTATATTATATACATGTATGGCATACTATCGTGGCGTAAGTATGTATTCCTCCAACAGGTCTCTAAAAAAAAAGTAGAGTTTAACCATTCCGGATGGGTGACATAATTCTTCTCCCATTTGTACGATACTAAGTAGCATCGTGTTTGCACAAAGGGGTGCCATAGCTACCCCTGAAATCTGTGAATATAGGCACCCCCCAAAAAAACGTTGTTGCACAGAACAAGATCCAAAGTTGACAGATTAGAAGACAGATTATCCTTTTCACTTGTTGAGTAGATCATATAACTCATCTCTTATCCTAGCTATGATGCTAGCCATTCTTGCTGCATCTTTTTCCAAATAAGGATTCATCTCTTAACAACATATCAGCATCAGAGATAAGTCTATCCACAGGCCTAAAAAGTTAGAGGGTTATGCATCAAAGTGAATAGGATTTTTGTAATTCCTTAGTCATGTTAAAATACATACACTTTTCTTTGTGTTGGTACAATATTCATAAAGTCTTTCTCAGAGAGTTTAATTATCAGAAGGTTTAGATTTAAAAATATCTTTTTTGCTAGCTAGCCCAAATTCTAAGGTCCAGGTCCAATAGCATAGATCATGGAAGAGCTTTCCTGAGAAACACAAAACTCTGCCTCTCTGTTAAGTACTGTCATGAACACAAAACAGACAATACCATGTTTGAAAAAAAGCTCAGTCTCTATGGTTTTGTTGCTCCAACTGTTCCGTTGTTCTCTCTTGAACAGAGTTCCTCTCGGATATACGGCAAAAAGGAGGGATATATGTACTGTTTTTTTTGGTACCCTAAACTTTGGGGGGCTTTTTTATCTTTTTACTTCCTGGTTAGGAAGGTGTGTAGAAGTGGCCGCTACAATGTAAATAGAGATAGGGGTCTCTGGTGGTGTGGTGAATTTTTTTTTCGCTTCTTTTGGACGGCCGGTGTAAGATAGAGCAGCAGAAGCAGCAGAGCAGTCAGCCCTAACCGGTCGCTACAAATGTCATCATGGAAGTGGAGTGGCAAAAGCAGTATTAGTGATTCCCTTTTTGGGTGAATTGGGTGATTCCTAAAAGTCCTGTAAACCAGAAGTTTCCTAGCTTCTTATGCTTGATCTGCTGTAGGCGTGAGCTAACCTGATTATAACCTGATTATAAAGGTTGTTGGAAATGATCATCGGAAATTCAATCTGTTTCCTTCAGTTGTTGTTTCTTTAGTTGTTGTTTAGTTAGTAGTTTAATTTAGTTTTCGTAAAGTTCCAAGATTCAAAGCTTGCTTGTAAAAGCTGCCCAAATTTCTTTGGTATGGGTTATATCCTCGCTCTGGAACATAAATCCAACTCCACTATAGGGTTTGCCGTGTGTGTGTGGGTGTACCAAACTAAACAGTAACACAACAAAATGAAAGAAGACCACCAAGACAACACAGAGTCCTTTAGTTAAGTAAATATAAAAGTAGTGAAAAGAAGATTCATAAACAAATTCAGTCCTAGGTCTTTTAGAAGGGGAGACTGGCTTCCCCTGATTAGAGTTATAAGATCTTCAGCCATTTTATCATTTGTTTTTTAGGCAAAGAGGCCTGAGCATGTGGCCTGGGCGTCAGTTTTCTAGGTAAGGTTTGAGGTTTAGGCCTTAAAGAAGAAGGAGGTGTCGGTTTAATATGCAAGTCCATAGGCCTGAATACACCCTCAGAAGCCTGTGCCTGCACAGCGGCTCTGGACCCATCCAAGGTAGAGACATCCGCAGGTTCCACAGTTGAAGCATCTCGCGGCATACCGGACTCCAAATGGGTCTCATTAGAGGCCTGCGAGTCAGAAGTAGCAGGTATCAGGGGCTGTGAAAGCACCTCACTGAGTACCGGTGAACTGGCGATTGGCTTAGTCAAAGCGTCGTCGGCAGTTTTGGACCTAGGCGGCCTGTCTTTGTCTTTGCACTTTTTCAGAATACGGGTAGTCAGATGGCTTACCGATGACATTTCTGGATAATTGAACCAAGAACTGAAATATTTAGAGGCAAAGATATACCAACGACAGATAGTGTGTTGATTAAATAAGGCACAAAACCAACAGCAAGGTACGTCGTGGTCAGGGCCTAGGCAAGGAATACAGTACGAATGAAAATCTTAGTGAGGTATTTGCTTTCCACAAGTAATGCAATTATTAACTTTTACTGACATTGGTAAGGAGCAAGAAAAACTTTCCCCAACAAGATACTTAGCTTTAGTTGAAGACTTCGGTTCTGAAACTGAAAATGAAAATTTCAGGAGTCGACCGACCGGCACTTGCGAACTGCTTCTGTTTTGGGCACAGCATGGCAAGAAAGACTGACATAATGGTGTCGGCTGCATGTCTTATACCCGACAACATGGAAGAAGGGACAGCAACCAACGCAGGACCCAAGACTTTGTTAATCAAGCTGACTGAGGGCTACTGCAAGCAGATAACCCAAAGGTGATGACTGCAACAGTGAAACACGAAGAACATCTTGCCCTTTATATCAATCAAATTTATTTTTCAAGTCAAAACCTTGACTTGCTACAAATGAAAACAATCAAAATGATATAATATTCACAAAGAATAAGCAACAAACAAGCCAGAAATACAGAGAAAACTTTAATAAAATCTAGAAGCTCAACAATTATTGCAATAGCCTTTATTGCATAGATAAGTCTCCAAGACATTCTTAAAGTACACCATGCAAGCTCAGATCTTAAAAGGCAATGCAGCGAGTTGTATGGTGAATGCTTGCTGGCACTGTTTTTTTAAATACATGATGCTGTAGAAAAACAAAATGCTGCAATGCATCCGTAGAAGTATGAAACATTTTTGCAGAGAGCCTATCTGTTTTGGCAGAGACTATGTCCAGTTACAACAGGATATGCTGACATCCATAATTCATTTTTAGAAGAAACTGTAGCAAGACTGATATAAAAATGTAAACAGCCATAATCAGTTGATTTTTTTCCTGGTCTGACACTTTTAAGAGTATTACATACCTATTTCCATACTTAAAAAAACTGATACGTTTGAAAACAGCTTGTTCTTCAGAAGTGGAACAAGGTCAAAGCTGCATTTACAGACATTGCTTACCTGCGGTTTTATTGATGTAAACTCCCCCTGTATAGGTTGCCTTCATATTTTACCATCCTTAAGTACCCCATGGTACATCAGTGTATTTGTACTGCTCCCACCCTGCAGAGTTTGCCTCATCACTAGTTCACAGTGGTATTCTCTCACTGCACTGGGTGTGTTGTTCAGAATTACTGGGTCTGAGAAGGCCAGACTGATTGTTTCCCCTTAAACATGGGGGTGTGGCCCATTTTAATCCCACCCACAAACAATTCCCCATTCAGCCCACCCCACCCCACATTTAATTCCACTGTTGTCCTCCCACTTTTTAATGACATCTCAAATCTGCTTAAAGACACAGCTACATATCTGGACAATTTCCACACATTTACCCACCCCATACCACCCATCACAATAGTATTACCTGCTTAAAACAATATCACTCACTATCCTACTTCATAAAGTGCGCTTCTAGACCCCCCCCCAAAAAATACATCTGCTCAACAGAGGAGAACTAGACATTTCCCACTACTGTAAGGGATATGAATATCCCTCCCAGCTACCTCTCAGACAAGATTTGCCCATCCAGATTATTCCACCTCTCTGTAAAGTTTACGACAAGAGAAGATTTTAATAAAACACGAAAATGTGGGCTAATGTCCAGCTACTACTCTTAGGAGGACTAGCTATCTTCCACTACTGCTAGGGGTCTGAATACCCTTCCCAGCTACCTCTCAGACAAGATTTGCCCGTCCAGATTATTCTACCTCTTGGGAAGGTCTATACCAAGAGTGAACATTAATAGAGCAAGAAAATATGGGCTTATATCCAACTCTTTTGACCACAATTTCTACTCTCACTGTCTGATATTTACAGTATATTGTTTTGACAATGTACAACAATTTATTTCAATCTGCTGAACTTTATTGTGAACTGTACATAATCTATACCTGAACATTTGATGTGCTGAACTTATCATAAATTGTACATAATCTATGTCTGATCATCTGAGGATTGAATTTATTGAAATGTTCTGAATGTATCAGAAATTGTACAGAATCTATGTCTGAACATTTGATTTGTGAACACATTGTAAACTAGAACTAAAATGTTATGGAGCTTTTCTCCCCGGGTCTCCGCTCTAAATGGACCTGTGTACAGTCGGACTATCCCGGTAAACAAATATAAAATAAAATAAAATAAAATAAAACTGCTATTAGGCAAGTCAGTAGAGCCAATGTCTGCCATACTCAGCCAGTCTTTTCTTACTGCTAAACAATATCTGAAAAAAAAAAAAAATCACCCTGTGTACTGAGCAGGAAATGGCAGTAAAATGCTTTTGTAGTCCAGTAAGGGTTCTCTACAAAAAATGTGTACCAAAGTCCAAAGTAAACTGATGAGACTCTGGCATTCAATTTAAAATTGACAAACAAGTTCTCTTTTTTTTCTCTGTTTTCAACTCCCACAACCCACCCCTTTCATTTCTAGGGATGATATCAGTAATTGTAAACTTAAATTTAAATTTAAAGCAACAATGCTGCATAATACACTAGTAGCTGTTTTAATTGATGTGAGTCACATGACCTCTTAAATCGAATGGTTGTCTGTATATTTAAAGTTTGTTAGTTCATAGGTTGGTACTAGGCTAGGCTATCGGCCCTAGGGCCTATACAAGCCTAATCATAACAATTCCCTGGCTATTTCTTCCCACACTATTTACTTCCCTGGACCCCTGTCTAGCAAGTCAACTGACATGATCCCCAGGGTGAATTTCCTTTCTCCCATCCAATAATCAAGGTTCCTTTTCAAGAGGGCCAAAGAGGCACTCTGCTTGACATGTATGGGCAGTCTATTCCAGACTCTGAGGAGTCTCTGGGTCAGGAACCTGTCCCTTCAGCATGTTTTGTTTATTGTGATGACAAGGTTTAGATTCCTGGAGCGTGTGGCTCTGAGGGATTGGGATTTCTTTAAGTGTAGCATGTCCAACAGCTCTGGGTTGGGCATCGCCGTGTATGTTAAGCAGAGATTGCCTCTGAGTAGATGATATGCGACAGAGTATAGCTGGAGTTTTTTAAGGTGGTCAGCATAGGGCATCTGCTGTAGGCCTGTGATTCTTTTAGTGAGGTATTTCTGCGGCCTTTCCAGTTGTTGCAGATGTCTTGAGAGGTACATACCAAACGGGGCGTTGTATTCTATAATGGGTCTAATGAGGGATGAGTACAGTGGGACAATGACATCCTTTTTCCTGGATGAAATGTCCTTAGTGATGAGGTGTGCCACATAGAATGATTTCCTGACTGTTGTGGTGATGTGGTTATCGAAGGTGAGACCACTGTCCACCTGTGTTCCTAAGTCTGTTATCACACATTCGGTGTTTAGTGTACTGCCACCTATGTGGTAATTCACAGGTACATGTTTTTTCCCAAAGGGGATAACTATGCATTTCTTGGCATTGAGCTTGAGCCCATGGCTCTGGCACCAAACATCTGTTTCTGTAAGGCCCTTTTGTAGAGTATCAACATCATTTGGGGATTCAGTAATGGCTCCCAGTTTGCAGTCATCTGCGAACTTTGTTAGCAAGAGACCCTTAGTGCTGGCCTGTACTACAGAGAAGTAGATGCCAAACAAGAGCGGTCCCAGGACTGAACCCTGAGGTACTCCACTTGTCACTTGTCTGGAACTGGATTTGGAGTTGGCTACTTTTACATTGTGGGTTCTGTCAGTAAGCCAGTTGGCAACCCATCGAGTGACGTATGACTTAATGCTCAGCTTAGTAAGTCTATCTATGATTCCAGAGTGAGGGATGGTGTCAAAGGCCTTGGAGAGGTCCAGATAGGCTGTGTGGACCGCCTTACCCTCGTTCACGGCTCTGGAGACTAATTCTAAGAAGTCAATCAGGTTCAGGAGACAAGATCAGCCCTTCACAAACCAAAAACTGGGTGGGGTCCAATGTTTGAAGGTTGCCAGTGTCTTTGTTTATAAGTTCCATGATAACACGTTCCATGGCATTGCAGATTAGGCTCATCAGACTGATGGGGCGGTAGTTCCCAGGATCCAAGCTGGATCCCCCTTTGTGGAGTGGAATAAATGTAGCTGTGTGCCACTCAGTGAGCACGAAGCCTGAGGTGAGGCTATGATTAAAATGACACTTGGGTGAGGTGCCAGTTCATTTTGTAGTTCATGTACTACACAGCCCAGGATGTTATCTGGTCCCATGGATGCTGTATTCTTGCTTTGGAGAGTACATTTTTTACCTGTGTTGCCATTATTACCGAAATTTGGCAATTTTCTGGTATTGAGATGGGACGTTTAGGAGGTGAGAGGGGGGTGAAGTTGGCACTGAATTGATCTGCCAGGATATTGGCTTTATGCTTCTGAAGGAGTCCCACAAAATTTTCAGGGACGAATGCGGTTAACCATTTGTACTTTTTATTTTTGGATTTTTCTGCCTTTTTGTGTTTTGTGTATTTTATTAAAATATTTTTTTTTATACTTTGGTGCGCATTTTGTGAAAAGGACCCTTGTCAGACTATAAAGGTATTTTTACTGCCATTTTATGCTCAGTACACAGTGTGAAGTTTTATTTACTGTTTACTGGTTTTGTTTCTACTTTATGTCATTCACACTGTTATTTACAGTACATTAAATGCACCATTACTCCTGTATCTTGTAATAGGTTGCCTTATCTCCCATTTAGCAGCTGGCCGTGACAACTATTTCCCCTAGTTACACTCAAGATTTGTACTGCATTTTAATCTATTTGTCCCTAAAACTAAGTAGCAACATAGCAAGCAGCAACCCTGTAAGCAGTCTGATAAAAACAACCTAAAGAAAGTATTTAACATTAGATTTTGATTACTGATTAAACAGACAGTTTTTTACATTACCATAGCTCAGGGCCTGACTTTTCTCCAGCAACTAACCCCACTCCACTTTATGAGCAGTTTTGCTACACTCCCTGCTCACCACCATATCATTAAATTTATTGGCCAAAACACATCACCTGACTCTTCACTACCCATACCAGCCAAAATAGCCAATTGATTACAAATCAGAAAACAATCTTTTCTCCTCACCCTTCTCTTATCAACCCCTCTCCCCACTAGATGCATCCTAATATTTTTTTGTAGTTTTCTTCCTGCCATTGCCTCTCCATACTCTTCCATACAACTATGTTACACCTTCCAACAGGCATATATATCTGCTTCCTCTAATAGGAGCTTTAGCCGCCCAAAGCCTATTAACTTATGAATTATGCCCTACCTATGCTCAAACTGAATCCTTCAGAAAAAAATCTACTTACCCCATGTCTACAGATACAACTCCCTAAACTGGCTATCCTTTTTCAGCACAAACAAAAATCTTACTCGAAAAATGTGCATTACTTATCTACACCAAATACAAAACCCTACACTCCACTGCAAAGAAAGTACCAAAATTACTTCTCCATAACCTCAAAAACTCCACCACCCACTGCAATAAACTAATAGAGAGAGTGGAGATGTACACTCCAACCCTGCAACAACACTAGCCCCATCTAAACAAACCCAACATCCAATCCATTCAAACCCCCTGCATAAAACTCCCCTATCTAGCAATCCTCTAAAACACAAAAAAACTTGTTTTTTTCACCAGCCTACAAATATATAATCTCAGTGCCTGCAACATCTAAAATAATATATATGACCTTCACACATGGGTTGAATTCTATCAATCCCACATTCATCACTGAAACCTGCTTAAGACCTGAAACTAAAGATGAAGAAAGAATTCCTTGTGGTTACACCGTAATGGGGATGTGGTCATCATCTTTCCAGCCACCTTACAAATCCATACCCACCTCCCAACTATTCCACAATACAGCAATTAAGAAATACTAATAGCCAAACTCTACATAATCAGAAATCCAGATTCCTTGCATCCCCCTCCCCCCAAAATGCCCAGACTACTGAAACCATACTTAGCTATTTATCACCTACTTTCAGCCAAGATATTATCCTGTTTGTTGAACTTAACATATATTGGACCTCTCAAAAACTTAATTCTAGTCCCCATAATATCAACCACAATCATTTGACTCAACTTATCCAATAACCAACCCAATTTGACCAAGTGTCCAAAACATCATCCACACTAGACTGCATACTCTCAACCAGCCTTAAAAAAATTAAAAATAGCCAGCACTCTCCCAGAGTTTCTCACCAATCATTATCCCACCTACCTCAGTAGAGAATGCCACAAGCCCGTCAAACCCCTGTACTTCAACTCTGTGAGAAACTTAATTAGTTTTGATAAATCCTTGTTTAATGACACACTTAAATAATGTGACTGGGAATGTCTCAAGTATCTGCCTCTAGACAATGCTGTCATTTCAATAACTCTTTCTTAACATACTAAACCAACAAGCCCCAGTGAGACATAAATAATGAAAATAAATTCTACCCCATGGTTAAACTGCCAAACTACATTATGTATGAGAGACAGAGACAACATCTGGAAACAATGACACAAAACTAGGGCCCAGTCCTACATAGATGCATACTGGCACCTCAGAAACTGCAGAAAGGCAGAAGTTAATTATGATATAAAGAACTTCTCTCCACATTCCAAACCACACATACAAAAATGGAAAACACAAAATGTTGGCAAAATTTAAACAACCTCCTAAAACCAGGCAGAAAACTCACTCCAAATCCTTTCTTATCTGAAATCAGCTTGGATACTGCAGACAAATTCAACACACACACTTCCTTTCCAGTACTTTACCTAATTCAAACAACAATAACCTGTACCCACCACCACCTAACCCCCACAGACCATAGCTCTACTCAAAACTCAGTCTAACAACCATCCAGAAAAATACCATCAAAAATACATTAAAAAAATGAAACTCCTAACACTAGCTTCTGACAAACTGCCATCCAAATACCTCAGTATAGCTGCTGACACTATTTGTTAACCTGCATCATTGTCCTAATTAATAGATCCATTATAGAAAACTATATCCTATCCCCATGGAACGCTTCCTGTATAATTTCATTACACAAAGGGGGCGTATCTACCGAACAATCAAATTGTCACCCTATAGCAATCCTGCCTTTCCTCTCCAAAGTACTTTCAAAATTGTATACATCAGCAACTCCTAGCCTTTCTACTTGATAACTAATCACTTTCTCTTACCCAACATGGCATTTGACCCCAGCACAGCAACAAAACTGCCCTACTACATTTCCTAGATACTATACTCAAAGTAATACCTCAGGTAATTTCATCTCCACCCTTTTCCTGGGATTGTCAAAAGCCTTCAAGATGGTCTCACATTAAATAATAGGCCTCACAACTCCCTCAACTAGCTGGTTCACCAGCTACCTATACAATCTCACTCAGTTTGTAAAATGGAATGAATCCCACTCTACCTTCCTTCCACTCACAACACAAGTCCCCCAAGGCTCCATACTTTGGCCAGTACTTTTCAATATCTTCAGGAATGGCATGCACAAGGAACCAAAACTCACCACCATAAAACTATATGTTGACGACTCAACTTTAATTTGCTCAGCTCCAGATCTTCCCACCTCAGAAATCATCACACAGGAAGCTTTCACTTCTATTTAAAACTGACTAAATAAATCTCAATTGCTCTTAAACCCCAACAAAACCAAACAAATTAAATTTAAAACAGCAGTGACCGTCATACTATTTCCTTAAACAACACAAAAACTGAAAACATCACTAATGCAAAATTACTTTATCATTGATAAGTTAAAATATGATCTGCACATTGACATTGCAGTCAAAAAGACACACTGCTAACTAGACTGTCTTTACAGAACAATGTGTCTGCTAAGTGAACATGGTAAAAAATAGCAGCAACCTCCCTTCTCCTACCTATCCTCCTATATGCCTCAATAATATTCACAAATCTCAACTCCTCCACCAAACGGAAACTAAAAAGCACCTACAACAAAATTAGCAAATTCCCCTGCAGCCTCTTAAACCACTCCCACTACTGCACAGTGATCAATACCCCAAACTTGCCTCAACCTCTTCGGCACATCACCCTCTCACAGTTACTCCAGCACACAAAATATGCCACCATCAGCTTAAAACAACCATCTTATCCAATGGCAGTAGAACCCTAAAATCCTTAGAACTTAAATTAGCTGTTGCTAATAAATCAAATAAGCATTACGGCAACTCAGTATTCTCTGTCACCATCTCCAAGGCATAGAATTAATTTTCAAGTCACATCAGGCTTTTAAATAACCTGCAACAATTCAAATCTGCCCTAAAATATCACCTGATGAGTAAAAAACTATGCAACTGTACCACACCTACTGTTTGAAATATGCATTCTTAACTCCGATTGCTATGGATACTATACAACTGTATTACTACAGTATTTTTGATTTTACTCACAATAACTGGAAAACCTGTATTTGCTTAATCTGATATGCTTTATGAATAATATTTGTTGACCATTTGCTTTGAAATAGTTTGCAAATAATGCTTGTTGACTGTTTTTCTTGTTAACTGTAAAAAATGTATTTCTATTTTTGTTTAAGAGCTTTTCTGCCCAGGCCTCCACTAAAAATGGGCATTTCAGTTCACAGAACGACTTTGCCATTAAGCAAAAACAAATAATACTCTGAAATTACTTGTACCTATTCCTGAGAAATTCACTGAAGCATAAAAAGCTGTCAAAGATGCTATATCATTCTTGCTTATAAATGCATACATGTCTGTGTGTGTGTGTGTGTATGTATGTATATATATATATATATATATATATATATATATATATATATATATATATATATATATCTATATATATATAGGTTCATAGGTTCATAGGTTCATACTAGGCTATCTGCCCAAGGACATTTATAAGCCTCCTTTAGTTTGAAGAAAACTATGCCTATTATTTTGCTGTGCCTCTGTCAAGCAGTGACACTGAAGTAATCCCATCCATTGGTCAAGATTCCTCTTGAACAAGGCCAGCGAGGTGCTCTGCCTCACATGTCACAGCATAGGAGTCTCTGGGTGATGAATCTGTTTCTGAGGGATCTAGATTTTGAGGTGAAGCATATTCATCAAATCAGGGTTTGACATGGCCTTATAAGACTGACTAGAGCTGGAGTTCTTTCAGTCGGGCAGCATAAGACATATTTTTGAGACCCTTTATCCTTTTGGTGAGGAACTTTTGGTGCAGAACATTTTGTCGAAGTGGATTTTTTATAGAGAGTGAATAAGCCATTAGAGTTGATCAGTTGATTGAAAAGTATTGGCTTTTTCAACAAGAGACTGCAGTACAGTGGGGATTGGAGCATATGCCCTTTCTTGATTGCAGTATGATCTCAGAGTTAATATATACATTTTAGCATAGGATGTGGGGGTGCAGTGAAACTTGCCGTCCTGCAAAAATACTGATTGAGGGTTTTGTTTCAATCCTTTGTGAGTCGATGTTTTTCTGTTTCGACCATGTAAGGTCTAGGAAGTTAGTGTCGATGTTTCTGCACGTCAGTGAATAGTTATGAATCTATACCTATATATATATATATATATATATATATATATATATATATATAGATATATATATATATATATATATACACACACACACACACACACACACACACACACACACACACACACACACACACACACACACACGCACACACACACACGTATGTGTATACACATAAGGAAATGCTGGATTAAGTCAAAGTTTGGATAGTTGACTAGTGTATTGTTGACCCAAATTGATCGACGTATGGAAATGGTCGACAGTTGTGTGAAATCAACAGTCCCAGGATTGGCAATATGCCCTTTCCCAGTTTGTATTCAAAGAGAAGAATACCTTGCCAACGAACTGGTGCAGTAACAAAAACAATGTTCAGCAAAATGTGTCTCTGTATCACTGTATACTGTTTATGTGCCAGTACAAAGTTAGTATGAGGTACTTTCACAGAAAGTTCTGCTTCATCAGACAAAAACTAAGACTAAATTGAACAGGCTTTATATACTACTAATTAAAGCATCAGTTAAAATTACAAGATACAATTTAAAACAATACATACATAAATAAATTTGTGTGCACTTTTCTGCGTTCATAATACACACTTTATAAAAATAAGATCACTTAATACAAATATGTAAAATGTCAGTTCTGGTTTCAAAGAAAAAACTTCATTATCCAGATGGGTGAAATTCTCTAAAGTATAAAATCCATTTATTCTCACACCTTTCAGTGATAATCATTATGTCCCCCCCCTCAGAGTAGTACAAATGTTTTGTAAAATGCAAAATTTAAAACTGTGTATCATCAGTTTCAGATATATGTTTATATAAATAATTTGTTAAAATCTTTCTCCTTATTTATGATACGTGACGACTAATGGGGCTTTTAAACTTCTGGTTAGTTTTTCCTATATAAAATGGATCACATTTTGTACACCTTTCCATATATACCAAGTTCTTAATGTGAGAATTACCAGATGTTTGAATATTGAACTTGGTGTCGATCTATTGATTTTCTTGATATCACTTTGAAAAAAAATTTAACAGGTCAACTTGAAGCAATGTTATATAGGAAAAAGTTTAAAAAATGCACTTATGTAGCTAGAGATAGTATGTACCCTAACTATACGTTTAACAATATTATGTTAAATCGAATGGCAAGAGTTAGCAAGTAAAATACACAGAATGAAGTCTTAGAACAACAGCTTGACCAAATGGTTAATGACTTTCAAAAAAGAGGATTCTCTAAGAATAAAACTCTGAATACTAAACAAGAAATATTGAAATGTAGGAACTCTAAGTATTTTCCTACTTTTTCTAACTTGCATGAATGAAAACAGAAAGAAAATAATAATATTGGAGGAATAAAAGATATAAAATGTAGGTATGTTTTAACATATGACCAAAATACGAACATAATTAAAGGCATTATTAGAAAATATTGGCCAATCTCAAAGTTTGTATACGTATAATTTGCAGGAGGTATGGAGGGTGCAACTGGGCTTGCTCCACTGCAAAAACAGTTTTGTTTTATTTGCATGTTCCAGGGATTAGCCTTGCAGCATGCATTGTATTATGTCAACCTGTTTTTGTTGATGTAAGTATGTCAATGTAAAGCATATCATTATTGCTGCAAATCGACTAATAATGTTATATGTGTGTGTGTGTGTATACATACACACTATATATATATATATATACATACATAAAAATATATAGATATATATATACATACATAAAAATATATAGATATATATATATATATATATATATATATATATATATATATATATATATATATATATATATATATATATATACATAAAAATATATATATATATATATATATATATATATATAAGTATATATATTTTGATATATAAGTATATATATTTATATGCTGATGCAACATGTCCACACATCATAAGACATTGCAAAAGGAAAGCAAATATGCGGCTTATGTGATCATTCATATTAATACTGTATACAAACAC
>NC_056747.1:688450979-688628479 GCF_019279795.1 Protopterus annectens | reverse complement strand
ACCATAATCATTTAGTACTTTGTTGAACTGCTTTAGAAGTCATTGTGTACATTAACCACATGGAAAAACAGACCACCACCAGCATTCTAAAATGGGTGATGTAGATTTCCTGAAAAACATTCCAGTAGATGCATAGGAGAATAAATCAGTGAAGCAAACTGAAGCTGCCTGGAACAGACATATGGCATCAGCTCAGAATTACACATTTTAACTCCTTTGTTGTAAACAAGTTTGCTTCTGTATGTAAAATATAACTAAAGAATAACACTTTAGCTTGAATTAGTACAACATTGCAAAGGACATTGTCTGCATAAGACACAGAGTGGATTGTAAATAAGTAAAACAAATACTCAATATTCATCTTCCTCATTAAGTGCCACGAAACATGAAACAGGTGTCAACTTCATAAGAGAATTGAAACATAATTATTTCAGCATCCTACAATAAGCTGACTTAACTAATCTATCATGATTCAGTAATACTGATAACAAACCTATTTCACTTTCAAAATGTGCAAGTGAGACCCACTAGACCTACTGACAACAGAGGATACAGCCAACAAACACTATACCCAGCAAGGTCATCCTACAGTCATTTTATCGCAACCAAATTAACTTTTAGCTGAGATCAACTACTAACTGACCTCAAAAACATTTGTAAAAGCATGCTAAGCAAACAGAAAGAGCATGGCTATTCCTCCCAAAGCAGCCTACCATCAGGCTACCTAAAGAAGTGTGGTCTGTTCATTACAGCACCACTGACTAGACTAACAAGCAGAAGTCTAAGAGAAGGTTTAGCTCCTACAGTAAGAAAACAAGCCAGGATTATACCTTTTAATAAGACTGGTGACAAAGGCAAGATGAATAATTACAGACCACGAGTTATACTAAGACCAGAGTCTAAAATACTAAAACACATTATGCATAAGCAACGTAACCTGACTGCGCAAATACAACATACATTTAGGCCAGGGCAAGGCATACAGACAACCCTGTTAAAATGTATTGGCCATGTAGCAACAGTTTAAAGATAAGGGTCTAATCTTTACTGCAGTATTCTCAGACTTCAGCAACATCTTTTTTTGTAATGAAAAAAAACATTTTCTATTTAAAAAAGCTATAAATATATAAGTGTTCTGCACATTCTCTACTTTGGTAAACTACCTCAAAGATTGTATCTCAACAATTCAATGGTAAAACAAAATGTAAAGTACCTACAAGAAACCTTGAAGTATGTCTGGGATCAATATCTGGGCCACTACGTTTCTAAATATTTACTTTCAAAATGTATATCCAGACAAACAAAATTCAACATATACAATATGCAAATGACTCGGCTAAAGACTTACAAATCCTTATCTCCGAGATCTAAAACACCTTCAATTCCTTTAATAACCTAATCAAATGGTGGAAACTAATTCTGAAAGAAAAAGCCTAAGTACTGATATTTCACAAACAACAACATATCTCTGTTTCACAGCACCCACTCGAACAATCCATGGATCATCAGAACCAAACAAAAGGTGCAGACATGGAAATATTTCCAAGTGTACCAAAGAATCCTGGACCTAACTTCCAGGATCACATTAATATCACCCTCAATGAGCACCAAAGAAATTACAAGTTGTGTACAGAATAAACAATTTCTGACTGCCTCATTCAAGAAACAGAATAATAAAACACTGCTCTTACACTAACTACTGTATGAAGTAATAGCTATAGGGAACCCTAAAAAAGTAATCTCTTTCTAAAATGGCCACTACTTACAATAAAATTCCAAAATCTGTAGCAAGCAGTTAAACTGGATGACTCTGGGAAATAAGCTTAGTTACTTGCAAATTATATTTGCCCATTAATTATTATATACCTACCTATATAAAGATCAAACTAAACTTTTTGTTGCAGTTTAGCATAATAGATGTTTACTTAACTTGAAGACTGTTTTTCAGTCCTCAACTCTTAGATTACATTTTTTGTTAATCAACTTGAAGAGGGGTTACTTGTTTTTCTTTTTTGGTCCTTAACTTCAATCTGTGTAGTATGCCCAAGTGAAGACATTGCCAAGGCTGCCAACAGACTTTGATACATCTCTCATTCTTCATGTTATCCACCTTTCCACACACACTCCAGCATGATTGCTACTCCAAGGCAGTGTGACAGAAAACTGGAATCAATGGTTTCTAGATATTCAATGTACAGTATAGTCTGTGGTACAGCTGAAAATTGAAGAGGTATAAGATGCAACTTTTCTTCACTTGGAAATAAATTATGCTATAAAGATATGTAACACACTTAGTCATATAACAGAGCAATAAACTAATTTGGATGACATTAAACACAGGTTTGTACAGTATATTATTCATTTGTTTATGCATGCATTTTTTATAGTTTTTTGTCTGTTTATCATGGTAGTAAATGGATCAAATGCAGTCCAGGTGAATCAATTCAGAATATTTGCATAAAGTATACAGAATAACACACAATGTAAAAAACAGAGAATGTATGCAAAAGAACTAAAAAAATGTGCTATATAGTATTCCTTTGTTTTTCTCTTTTTATTTATCAGAGTTCACAAGAGCTTGCTAATGCATACATGAATGAATTAAGGGAGAGAGCCAAAGACTGTGAGTTTGGTGAGCTGCTTGATTCATTGTTGCAATGTATAACTGCATATGAAATTAAAAGTGACAAAGTAAGAATTAGACAACTCTCAGAGTACAAATTAATTTTGGACAAAGCTGTAAATATGTGCAAAGCAGCAGCAGAACTAGCCTGTACATATAAATAAAAGAGCTTGCTGAGGATCTTAATGTGTACATAATTGAAATGAAACTAAAATCTGCTAATTATAGACAAACTATTTTTGTCAGAGTACAGTATGAGAAATACTTCAAATAGTATGGAAGTAAAGTAAGCCATGATGTGTGTAATCATAATAATACAACTAAAATTAAAAATGTTTAGCTCAGCTGTTGACATTTTGTTCAAGATGTAGCTATTAACCTGGAAAGAAACCATATCTAGGATTTACAAGAGAATACAGGAAGTGTGGACTGCTTGATTATTTTTCTAAAGTTTGCAAGTCTAGAGAAAAAAGGGCAGAAAATGATTTGCAAGTGATTAATTCAAACAAAATGCATGACTGTGTAGTCACTGACTTAGGTAAAGACATGTTTGAACTGCACTTGGCATGTCTGTAAAGTCAGTGTGCACAGTTTATTCACTAGACACAAATATTCTACAGTGTTACCATCATAAACTAAATTTAAAAGTTATCCATAAATGAGAAGCTTGACAGTGGAGCAGATTGCAGTATTATAAATGAGCATGCATCCAGAGAACTAGAGTTGGAAGTCAGAGTTTAAAGCTTCATTGCTAACATATTCTGGTAACAAACTGAAACATTTAAGTCAGAAAGTCTTATATTGTGTGTATAAAAATAAATAATACACTTTATTGCTTCAAGTTGTGTCAAAACAAAACAAATATGTTGGGAAGGTTCTTTGTGAACAGCTGGTGAGGATGAACTGAATTCAGAGTGCAGATGCAAGTAAAGAACACTAGAGGTCACAATCAATTCATTCAAGATGATTAAAAGACTCATAGTGACCAAAGTGAAGAAAATGATTTGCACTGTTACAGAGCAATTATTTCATAGACACATTCAGTGGATGCATCACATATTCATGCAGTATAGCCTGCTATGCCAAAGAAGCAATGTGCAGTGTGTATAGTGATGTAGGATCACAGAATTCAAACAAAAGCTTAAACTTTAATGTTTCATTGTATACTTTTGTACAATATCCTGACTTGACAGTATACATACAGACTTTTGCACAAGACATGTATTGCAAATGCTTAAAAATATGGTACTGATGGAATGAAAATGAAAACAGAAAAGTTGCATCACCATTTGAAAAGTACTGTAATTCCCATGATGACATCCATGTGTTCAGGAATCCCTGTTCAAATACAACAGGGTGATTGTGTCAAACCAGTTATGTAACCAAAGACTGGAAAGAATCCATAAACTGTATTTGGGCATTGTTAAGTGTAAAGGAAGGCACATGATATAATGTTCTTGCATTTCTCATCAGATGGAATTGCTGTAAACGTTGTGCACCTTTAAAACCCTTCATTAACACTATTAATCACCGTGTTCTCATACTGTCCATGTGCATCTGCATTGCAAAAACTGTCTGAGAATTGACAGTAAACACTTCCTGCTATAATTTTGTAATAACACAGTGACAGATATGTATAGGCAGCAGTTATTACTGTGACAGATCATCTAATCACCCGACACCATTTTCACATGACTAAAAATAATGGCAAAAGGATATGTCATTTATAGCACCCATTTTGTATTTTACTATGGAAGACGAATCAAACATCAACCTGCTAAGACTGACAACTACAGTTGTCGCCATTATCAACAGTACAGAATTGCAAATATTCATATTCACTTGTTGCTGACAAAAGATGTGTTATGGCAAACATATTTGTTTCTATAATAGTCTAACTCAGTAGTAAGGAGAAGTAATCTAATATTGACTTTCCTATGACCAGGGACGGCCCGTGCTATCGGACTGCCGGACTGCAGCCCCCTCAACTTCAAACTACTGATAAAATAAAAAATAAAAAGAAAAAAAATATTTTAAATTTCGTGGACTTCACGCATGCGCACTGCTGCTGAGACAGTCTAGCGCATGGAGCATGCGCACAGCAGTCCTGATTGAGAATCATGGACAGGAGCGCTCCCACAAGTCTATGCAGTTTTAAACTGCATAGACTGCCTGGGAACTCGCTGGGGAAACATGTTGGGGTCGGACTGCAACGTCGGCAGTCAGGGGAAGGATCGGATTGGAGTTTGCTGCAGGGGAAGATCTCGCGACAGGCAGGGGAAGGATCTGGATTGGAGTTCGCGACGGGCAGGGTCAGATTTGCACAGGATTTCTGCTGCAGTCTCGTCGGGATTTACTTACTGGATGTATGGTGGTTTTGCAGACAGGGATTTGGATTTACTACAGGACCAGGTAAGTGGACTCATATGTGTGTGTGTGTGTGTGTGTGTGTGTGTGTGTGTGTGTGTGTGTGTGTGTGTGTGTGAAAATGCCTCAGGTGGGATGTACTGGTGATTAGACTCATGGTGGTGTGGTAGGGAATACCTCAGGCTTGAACCCTGTACCTTGTATGCAGGTGTTAAAGACCTGAATTCCCTACCCACCACCACTTGTAAAAAAATTGCAGATTTTTGCCTCATATTTGATCTGATCTATTCCTCATAATATCTGTGGTTTTTAAATATTGCAATGCTTGAAATTTGATGGTTCAGTGGTAGCATTGATGCCTCACAGCTGTAGGTTCTTAGGTTTGGCTCTTGGCTGAGGTGCCTTCTTTGTGGGGGGGGTTTGTATCTTCTCCCTGTGTTTGTGTGGGTTTGCTTTTGTGTCCTCCCATGTTACAAAGACATGTCTGCATTATTTCTTCCTGGGCCTCTGCTGAGAATTGTTTTTTTTTGTTCCAAGTCAGACTGTCTTGATTAACAAATTGACAGGCATTTAAATTTCAGACTTCAGGTTTCTGAATGTTTACTTCCTTACATATTTGATGGTGCAGTGGCAGTATTGTTGCCTCAAAGCTATAGGTTTTCTGGTTTGATTCTTGGCTGGGGTGCCTTCTGTGTGGAGTCTGCATCTTATCCCTGTGTTTGTGTGGATTTGCTCTGGTGTCCTGCCATTTTACAAAGACATGTGTCTACAGTATTTCTCCCTGGGCCTCTGCTGAAAATTGTTTTTGTTCCATCAGAAGTAAAATTGACAGGCATTTGAATTTCAGACTTCATATTCTTCAGAAAATACATAGTAAAACAACTTTTTATTCTAGAAATAAATATATAGTAACACAACCTTTTATTATAGCAATTTTTAAGTTTATGACTATTTGAAATTTGTCCTTATTTTTGGGACTGTAATACCCTGTTATTGGCTTTGTCCAGGTTTTTTGTGCTAAGGTTGACAGCTATGGCAAGAACTGAATTCACTGAATATGTTTGAGGGCTGTATTCCCTCATTACTGGGTTTGTCCAGGTGTTTTGTGCTAAGAGGTTGACAGCTATGGTGAGAACTTAATTCATTAAATGATAGCCATTTAAGTTTCAGTCTTCCTCTCTTTCACAAAGCAGCTGATTTGTTATGTTGCTCTTGACTGTTTTGCACAGGGACCGTGGCAGTAAAATGTACTGTGGTAACACAGCATTTTTCTTTCACAAAGCAGGTGATTTGGCATAGTGGTATGTTGTTCTGACTATTTTGCACAGGGACCTTGGCAGTAAAATGTATTTTATTCTAGCAGCTTTCCAAGATTATACAAGCAATGTTTAATGTGTCCCTGGTTTTTGCCCTTTTGACCCACCCCAATAAATTTGGCTTTTTCCAGACTTCTTGTGCTGCGAAGTTGAGATGTAGTTGAGTATTGCATAGATTTTACAAGGAGCTGAGAGCTGCAGGGGAAGAGAAGTTTAGTGCTGATTATGCTAAGTCGGCTCACATTGCTAATAGCACAACAGGCTGTGTACTTGCTTTTAATGCAAAAAGTTGTTGGTTCTACTCCCATAAGGGGTGAATGTTGCTGTACTGAAAGTTAAGATACTAACTATGAGCCTGTTATCAGTTTGCCATCCATTTCCTATTGCAATATTACTTTTAATGTAATTTAGGCAATTTATTCCTTAGGGGCATCAGACACTTTATTTTTCGGTGAAGCAATGAAATATAAAGGTGATTGCTAGCAACAACCTCTTCATTAGATACAGATTTATTTAATGTGGAATTATTTAGATGACTTTTTTACTACTTCAGAGATTGTGCATATTATTTACTGAAAATGGTGGACTGTAGAATTGTGCATATTTACTGATAATAGTGGACTGTAGAAGTTTGAGTAGACTTTTATGATGGAAATGTTCTGAATTGGGCAGTTTTGTTTCATTGTTTACTGGAAAAATGTTCAAAGCAATAGGAAGGTGTATCAAAGAGCACATGTATGTTTCATATGCAAGGGACCTATGATTTAAAAGCAGCCTAGAATTAATTTTTATCTGCCATGGGTAAAATGTATTTTTCTTTGAATGTGGGTTTTAATGTTGTTTCAATGAATGTGAGTTTCAAGGGAAGAGAAGTTTTAATGCCAAGTTTGTTTAGCAGATGACTTAGTGTTTGTGCTGTAAAATACAAAATAAAACTTTCAAATGAAGTCCAACTCATCATAGAAGTAAAGCAGTATGCACATTAGTGTTTATGGTAAATGGAGTGAAATAGCCAAGTAGTGGTTCATTGGAATGGCTGCAGAGGCTCCATTCAACCATGATTTTGTCAGTTGGGAAGGGCAGCAAACTCAGACAGGCCCATCTAAACTATACCTCCCAACTGTCCAGATTTTCAAAGAATGAATAGATTTTTGCTTCTTATTTTTGGTTTGTTCTTCATAAAATTTGTAGTTTTCTGGCAAATCATTTAGGAATGAAGTCACTAAATAATGATACACTGAGTTTCAGACTTCATAACCTTCAGAAAAATGCATGTTAAAGTAAGAGCTGTTCTATCAACTGTCTCAGTTTTATACAAGAGCAATTTTTAGTACTGTTTATATGTGCCCCCAATATATTTGGCCTTGTTCAGATTTACTGCATTAACAGGTTGAGAGGTACATGCAAATAAATTGCTTTATAGAATTAGGCATAGCCAACCTCTCAACTGTCCCCGACTTTGGCTCAAAATGTTGCTCTTCCCCCTAATAATCCCTCCGCAAAATAGCAATTTTGGAAGAAAACATGGAGGGTTTACAATTAAGAAATAACTGTAATAATCAAAGTTATAGATTACTTGAAATGCATGTAGATTCTTTTATTTTGTCAGCTGCTCAAGGTAGCAGTACTAATATTAAAGTGTCCCTTCTTTGACAGGTTCCCAGCTGTATTATGTGTCTATTTTATATTTTTGCATCACATTTTTGGTCCATTTTTCATAAAATTGTGTTTTTTGGCAAATTAGTGACAAATCACTAAAGACTGAAGTTAGAAAATGACAGAAATTTGAGTTTAAGATTTTATACCCTTCAGATTTTATACCCTTCAGAAAATTCATACTAATGCAAGACCTATTCTATTATCTTTCTAAGTTTATTAGAGCAATATTTAAAAATTGTCCTTATTTTTGGGCCTTTGTCCCACTTCTGTGTATGGCTTTGTCCAGATTTCTTGCTCTTGAGGTTGAGAGGTATGACAAATGTGTCAGGGCCATCACAGTCAGCCAGAGACATTTCAAATTGTGACATACTTGTTGTACCCCACTCCCCCATGTAGTGACTCTGGATGTGTCCAAGCAAGGCAAGGAGTAGTTATGCAGTGCCCCCCCATCCAAGGTAGACACAAGTACTACAGTGGCTTTCATCTGTCCTTGATTTTGCAGAATGGTCTGGTTTCTGTCATATTTTTGTACTGTTGATTTATGCTTATTACTCAGATTTATGCTTATCACTCAAAGTGCCTGCTGCTCTGTGTTTAAGTAGCAATGCTTTAATGACCATAAGGTAAGCTTGTCTGAGATCGTAAGATGCAAGTAAGCTTTAATAAGCATACTGTTAAAGAACTGCCAACATTGAAAGCCTTTCTGTTGTTGCCATGCAGAGAATACTTGACTAGATAATGTATAAGCCTTGGGTATTAAAGGACAGGATTCCATTATTTTAAAAAGCTCATTACACTTGTTGGAGACTTCCAGTCATCTCTACAGACTTTACCCGTAAACTAAACAGAATGCCAATCATGTGTGGTCCATAACCTGTACAGTAATCCTTTAAGCAATGTATCTTGAGCTTGTTTCTTGTTTGCTTTTCATTTTTTACTTTGATCATGTTTTCCCCATGAAACAAGTTGTCAGGCAGCAGGTCTTTTTGGATAAGAAACATTTTACAAGTGGGGCATCACAGAGATTTCTACTTTCAGCATGTTACTTGGAACTTTAATAAAGCTGAATATAAATTATAATTAGAACTGCAGTGCAAGGAGAAGTGGTTTGAGTTGAATGCTTCTGGTTTTTCTTATACTTGATTTTGACTGGCATTCCAGTAATGTATTTAAAAAGTAATTTATTTTTTCATGCCTCACAACCTTTTGTTTCCATCTAGATATTAAGTAAGCTGTCATGCAGACAATGCATTGAAATATTTTTATTCTTCTACACTTATTTTTGTCTTGATTGGACTTTCATAATGATGGTTTGCCACCCTGGGCAGCGTATTTAACTAGTTAGTTTTTGTGGTTTTGAGCATAGCTCCTCTCCTTTCTAGTTGACCACACCCCTTCCCCTTGACCCCACCCATTCAGCTGTCTCCTGCAGCCCCCCTGTGATTTGAAGTCACCAGCCTCCACTGCCTATGACATGCAGTATACAAGCACAATGTTTAAGTAACTCTCCTTATTTCTTAAAGGTATCAATTTTCCCTTTGGGTTTCTTCTTTGTATCTGTTCTTTGCTTTTGTATATACAGTCTTTTAATTAAGACATGTTGGCTTCCAAGAGGCTATATTTCTGCATCCTGTTGCATCTCCTGTAAATAATTATTCCAGATCCCTCTTGATGTGGCTTTGATTATGGCCATGTAAATAATATCTCAGCATTTCTAGCAATAGTTCTTACAATGTTTTTAACAACCATACTAATGTATTAATGTGGAACTATAACATCTGAAAGCCTATTTTGTATTAATGCTACAACATTTCCAAATGAAGTTTTTACTATACCCTGTTAAGAAACATAAACCAGGCATGGCTGACTTACTATGAAATACAGAAAAGCTATGACTCAATATCCTTAATAATAAGTTGCATACAGATCATGTTCACTTTACTTTTTTGGATGCTGCTACAATTAAAATGACCCATTAATATGGCATATATAAAAGTTCATGAGGAGTTTTACAATCAAGAATAACAAAGTCTAATCTTAGTCATTTAAATGTTTTGGTATCAAAATGTTTTTGTGGCAGGCATATATTAAGACTTCTTCCAGAAGACTGTTATCATTCCATTAACTTTGTAATTTCCACAGAGCAGAATAGAGTTGCATTTTGGTTATCAACTTTCTGTTGTTCTATAATATATGAATACATAGACAGATTAGTGTCACTACAAGATGCTTTCGACTAAAGCAATCCAGAAGGCAATGTAAAAATACAAACCAGCTTATAACAGGAGATGAATACAAGTTCTGAAATGCCCATAAAACCATATTTCTGACCCCAACCATAATGCTGTAATTCCAAGGATAGGCATATTCAATGCAAATGTGATTATGAAGAGACAAGCAATATCACTTGTAACAGGTCATAGGATCAGGCATCTGTTGTAATAGTTTATCAATGTAACCTGCTTGAAATCTATCATCTTTTTCAGTAATATTTTCCCTCTTGTAGGGTACTATATTTCTGACAAACCAAATTTTTACAAACCATTTGCCAATTTCAAAATATATTCATAATCTGGATTTTTTATAAAATTTCTAAGAAGGCATTGTTGATCGATATAGTATAAAACCGGTTACTTAAATGAATCATCAGAACAGCCAATATGAGTGGTGGAAGTAAGCTTTGGCTCCATTGTTAAATCCCCAGTTATTCAATATGAAGAAGTGCTACTAAAGAAAATTCAGTTATGACCAAATGAAATTGAAAAATATATACATGATTTGATGCTGAATGAGAAACATGAATCTCAACTGTTCCCTGATTATCAACAATGTTCCTAACCATAACTTAAATATTTACTCTGTCCAACTAAGATTTGGTGATATTCTGAGAGACGTTTTAGAATTATAGTTAAAACAATGACAGCCTTGTGGTTAGCAACTGATTTTCTTCAGAAAATATATACTGATTCAAATTCTTTTATTTTATTAAATTTTAAGTAAAGGGTAGCAACATATTAAGTGTGCCTGATTACAGACCTTTATCTGACATTCTTTCTAGCTTTGTCATTGATTTTCATTTGTAAAACTGGAATATTTCATTGTTTATAAAAGAACAAAAAGTCCAATAAAATAACTACTTAAAGCACATTAAAAACTAAAGTAATAGCACTGCATAATACAATTATACAATGACAGGGTATGTGTAATGGATCATTTTATTTTTTATGTTTCTTTATTAAATTTAAACAGGATTGCAAAAGCAATGCTACTTATTAAGAGAGGCATATGTGTAATGCTGTTACATGACAAAGCAGTTATGGGTAAATCTTTTCTGAAAAAAACTTTCCCATAAAATAGTTCTACTGTTTTAATGAAATAATGGGTTATTTAATCACTCTATCAACTTTTAGTACTGCAAACCACGCTGGGTGCCCAGTCTCACTGTCACGATTGGAAAGATCTTTGCTCACATCTTATAAACTGCTAACTTCTTAGTCATTGGTTTGCCAGGCACACGTCTGCTGAAACTAATAGCAAATAATAAAAGGACAAGTTTGTTCTGAATGTACATTCCTGTAGTGAATCTATCCATTTCATTAAAATATTTTTTTATTTCCTTTCCCTTTTTCTACAATTATATGTTTCAGTCCTGTACATCAAATGTCGTATATGTTTACCTTTTAACAAGTTGTTTCATAAAAGGTAATCCATATATTTCTTTACCACCACAATATTCTAATTGTTGCACAGGACATGTGATTTGTTATACATTGTAAGGTAAGGAAATTTCATTTGTAAAGTTTGGTTCATATTTTCATTAAATGTTTGTCTGAACAAGCATATGTACTTCTCTCTCTAAAATGTTATATGTATTGTTTTTATTTTCAGTTTTATAATAGAGCAGATTAATGCATTCTTAATTGATTTTTTGTGCTGAAAACATATAAAAATAATTTCACAAAAATGTATATATCATTTTTAAATCAACTTTTAAATTTTTTTTTTGCAACATATTAAACAATATGAGGACAGTGATACTGCCAACCCTTATAAAAAAAGCATAAATATTTAGATTTATTCATACAAATGCACCTCAAGGGTAGAATTTAAACCAGCCAAGTAAAAAGGACAAGTTACATTCATCCACAGCCCAGCTGGACACTCCCCCCCCCAAAAAAAAAATATTCCATTTTATTAATGCAGATATTCACTTGCCAACCTTAATGGCAGAATTTAAGCTAAGCAAATAAAAGGGCAAGTTACTGTAACCCACAGCCCAGCTAGCTATCCTCCAACCCACCAAAACAAAAAGAGGGCAGAAGAGTAAAATAAAAAAAGGAACATAAATATCCAATTTCAAAATATTTAAACACACACACAAGCCAAACTTTAAAATATTTGAACAAATGAAAACATACATGCACACTAGACTACCCACCATCCCCCTTCTCCAAAAATAAGAAAGAAAATCTGGTTATTTTCATATTAAGTCTGGTAGTCCACAATTTATGCCCTGCCTGATTCACTTCTTATTAATCCAGTTCACCAGGTTCAATTAAACAAAAAAAAATAAAAATAAAAAACTTCTCCACTGTAAAACTCTCTACTGCGTTGTATTACTGCACAACTAGAAGGCTTGTGTTAATTTTAAAAATAACCACGGTTCTCTCCAGCTTTCTCTGTAGTTCCTTCTGAGTATTCTCAAATCCTGTACCACTTTTTTACACATGGACAAACGGATGCATGCAAGAGGGAAAAAAAAGCATTTACTTCAGAGCCAGATCATAGTCAAATGGGGCCCTAGGCAGGATAGTGGATCAGAACCTACACACACACACACACACACACACACACACACACACACACACACACACACACACACACACACACACACACACAAAGTACTGCCCCCAGCGGCCATTCCAGTGTCCTAATTATTTAGCTATTTTTCAAACATTGTTCAAACCTCTCAGCATGCATACTGTTTTCTTCTTTACTTCTGCAATGATTACAGATTTCTGGATTTAATTGAAAACATTTTTTTCAAATTTTATAGCACAAACACTGATAGAAATTTCCTAAACAAAACTACACAGTGTCACAATGAAAACATTAGCATTAGCAGTAAACTTCTCTATCCTTGAAACTCACATTCATGGAAATGGCATTGAAACCCATATTCAAAGAAAATGCATTTGATCAGTAGCAGATAAAGTTCACTTTTGCTTGTTTTTTTTTTTTTTTTTTTCAAACCATAGGTCACTTGCACACATTTTCAAGGCCATGCATACATGCATCTGTTCTTTGACTCACCTTCCTAATTACTTGTTAGAATGTGTTTTAAATATGTAGTTTTGAACATTTTTCCAGTAAGCAATGAAACAAAATATATGACCCAATAATGACAAAACTGCCCATTTCAAAACATTTTGACCAGGAAAGGCCACTTAAACTTCTGTCATTACAATCCACAAATACCAGTCAGTAGCCACCAATACCAGTCAGCATACACAATATCTACAGAAATAAAAATCATCTGAATAATTCCCTATTAAAGGGATCTGTAACTAATGAAGAGGTTGCTGTTAGCAAACACTTTATATTTCATTGTTTCATCTACAAATTCAGTGCCTGCTGCCCTTGAAGAATAAATTGCCTGTGTTACATTAAAAAAATGGTATCCTGGTAATATTACAATAGGGAATAGATGGTAAACCAACAACAGGTTCATAGTTACTAGGTATCTCACCCAATGGAGAACATGCTCAGGACTGCAACACTTCCACTGCCTTAAAGTATAGCATATTATCAGCAATCCATTTACATGCTGTGGGAGTAGAACCCACAACTTTCTGTATCAAAAGCAAGTATGCTACCTGTTATGTTATGACCATTTGCTAAACCTAACAGATGCACATTGAAAACAGAATTAGCATTAGCAACAGCAAACCTCTCTTCCCCTGAAGGTCACAATTCCTTGAAAATGCATTAAAATTCATCTTTACTAGTTTGGTAGTTGGTGTAGAGTATTCAGGGTCTTGTTTCCTGTAACCAGGGATTGAGCCTGAGGAAATTTACTAACCTGCATAGCTCTCAGCTGTCCAGATTTTCACAGAATGTCCAAATTTTTTACTCGCATTTTGGTCTACTCCTCATAAAATTTGTGTTTTTTGGTAGATCACTGAGGATTGAAGTTTGTAAATAATGGCATACATTTGAGTTTCAGACTTCATATTGTTAAAAAAATGCATGCAAACTCAAATCCTGTTAATCTAGCAACTGTTTATAAGATATTTAAAATCTGTCCCTATTTCTGAACTTTTGTCCCCTAATTATTTTAGGCTTTGTCCAGATTTGATAGACATGCTACCCCCCCCCCACACACACACACACATGCATACACACACATGTCTTTTATTTAAATTCCACACAGAAAGTAGAAAAATAGTATGCTGCATGTGTGGGAAGGTGATACATTAGGAACCCTTGAGCTAAATGAACTCAAATGGATTCTAACCCTTAGAGCACATGTTGAGCCTGGCCTTAATTCGGCTGTTAGTATTAGGCCAGCACTCCTGTGATCAACCGTTCTGCCCCCACGGTTTCACCCTTTCTTAAAAGAAACCCTGGGTTATGTAATCTGAAGGGGGTTGCATTGGATAAGGTATTCATGGCCTTTGGTCTGAATGTGATATCTGGCACTAGCTTTATACTGTTGTTATTAAATGGGTGGTTTTGTTGATGCGCTCTTTTCTATCCATTTTCCATCTTTCTTTTCTTTTGCCCTTCCTGCCGTCCCCCCCCCTCTTTTCCTTTCTTTCTCCTGCACCTCGACATGCATTTTATTCTTGGGCTTTGATTATCAAACATGTATCTTTGATGTGGCCTTCATGTTAGATATATGCTCTTGCTATTTTTATGTTTTGAGCAATACATTAACTATGCTGCTTTGCCTTTTCTTTATGATGAGGTTTGGATTTTAATGTATTAGGATAGATGGCTTCATTATGAGGCTAAGATGTGGGTCTATTTATGTATTCTTTCCCTTCCTTTTTTTTTTTGGTTTGTATGGGGGCTGTTGTTTTTTAGAAATGTCAGAAAGTCAAGATTTAAGGCTTATAAAATAACCATTAGTGAGATTCTTTATTATTTATATATGAATTGGTTTTCTAAAAAACTTTTAAATTGCTAAATATTTAGTTAGTTTACTTAATTATTGTTTTAAATAACATTGGCAATGTTATATTTGTTTTTTATGCCATGCTTGCCTAAGCGTGATCTTTTTAAATGTACTCAGGCTTTACTGAACTAATTACGAACTGCAGCTCTGCAATTACTAGTTGTAAATTGGGGCGTATGACACTATATAAACAGTTGAATTGATTCTGTATACTATAACCTGATGAAGCGCACTTGTTTGGGTGCGTGAAAGCGCTTGTTTTTTCTCCTATTAAATTATCGTTTTTACCCATCGTGGTGGTTCCAGTGATTTGTGTTCATATGCATGTGTGTGCATGCAACAACACATGCAGGTACCCACAGACAGAGGGCATTCTTAAAGAAAAATGCCCTTAAGGGATCCAGCACCTGTTTTAGTTTAAGCTTTTCTTGTTTTAAATGCAAAAAGGATTTAAAAGGAAAACTGCATCCCCTTACTGTTTGCAGTCAGAGTGGACCACACTTTCCACCCCTACATTAGTATGCCACTGAATACATGACTTAATTTATAGCTTTAAAATTGATTTTTTTTTTTTTTTGTCTCAAATGGCTGTTAATATGCATTAACAATGAGAATCTCCATCTGTTTGTAATTGATTAGCCTTACAGCTTTCACTATGAATTGTTTTGAATATTTCATGTTAGATTTCTTATTTAATTTAAATTTAATTCCATAGACCATGAATATTTGAATATAACATTGATAGCTGTTAAAAAAGAAGCTGAGCCCTTCTGTTGTATCTTTAAATACTGTAACTGGTCACACGATCTGCTCAATACTGCACAACAGGATGTTCAAATTTCCAAATTATTTACATATTGGAGACAGTAAAATGGGTGAACTATTGGACATCTTTGACAGATATGGCCTTGAGTTCATGCAATTCATTAATAGGTTAAACAATGTTAACATCAACAAATTTTAGAAGAACTTAGTATTCTTAATGGTGAACTTTTAAATGATTTACTGTTTGAAACTAATGTTTTAAAGTATGAAAATACGTTTAATAGAATTGAACATCAAGTTAAAATTTATTGAGTGGCAACAAAAAAAGCTTATTAGGAATGAAAATGATTATGTCAAACGTATTGCATATCCTTTACCAAATGCCTATGTTACTAATTTGAGGGGTTCAACACATTCCAATGAGAATAATGGGGGAAGTAATCAATTTGATGGGACTAATAGAGATTTTGAAGTGTATGACCAACAATAACAGCAAGACGCCGGCTTTAGTACAATGGACCAGGGCACAGATGGTGATACTGATTATGAAGTAAACTACCCACCCCTTAGAAGATCTGAAAGAATGGGGAACAGGAACAGGCAACAGGATTTTTTACCCCAAGCCCACACTCTGAGGGGAATGCAGAACAAAGGGAGGGGACAATTTTGGAGGAATAACAACAAGAACAACAATTAACACAATCAACAGAAGTGTTCAAAGGGAATTCAACCAACAGCATTTTAACAGCTTTTGAAGGGAAGATGTTGTCATTCCATGGTTTTAATATTTTAATTATGGAGACCTTGATATTAACTAAACCCCACTATTCCTTTTTTTAAAAAGATTTTAATGGTGTACCTTCTTTTAAAGTAGGGATAGTAGATGTAATTACTGAGCTGAAACCTTTTATGAGGAAACCTAACTTTCAACTGATATTTAAAGATCAGTTACCAAGAGATATCACTGATCCCACAACTAATTATGTGCTTAAGAAAAAAAGCCTATATAATTCTCCCATTCATCCCTCTATTGCTGCATTTGAGAACTATGTACCACTGAAATGGATTCCTTGATAAATAAAAAAATAAAAAAGACAGAAATTTCACAACCTAGCAGAGCATGAATTTAAATTGATGAATGACATCATAGCTAATGACACCTGAGAATTATGAAGCCTGATAAGGGTGGGGGGTAGTCCCAGTTGATAAAGTAGACTATATGGTCACAGTATGAGGCTAGAATGGCAAGGATGTAGAGGCAGCTCCAGCTCCGGAGGTACAGGTACTGTTTGTAAAAATGGAGAAATTGATTTATAAAGAAACCTCTGTGTTTATGAACTTACAGAGTTTATAACAATACTTAGAGCTTAACATCAGAAAGAGGGGCTTAAGGGTGGTCAGAAGCCCCTCAGCTCAGTTTGATGTGAGTAATGAAGAGGATAAAATCACACCGAGGGGCTTAAGGGTGGTCAGAAGCCCCTCAGCTCAGTTTGATGTGAGTAATGAAGAGGATAAAAAAATTCCATATCGGTGGATAGCTGCTGCACACAGATGCATCGAATATATAAATATTTTGGTGGAAAGAGACATTATTAGATTAAGGAAGAGACCAGGTCTGTTTTCCATACTATTGTTCAAAAGACTAGCAATGAGATTTTGGAGCAGTACCTGAATGGAGTTAATGAGAAGCTTTTGAAAGCGTACTTGTTGAAAGGAAAAAAATAAAACTGATTTGCGATTTACAGGACTATGAATGTAATCAGGAGTTCATATTAACCTCCAATCAATGGAAAAATGTAATCGCATTAGGTTTGATGGTGAACAGGAAGGAGGAAGACAACAGAAAACATTGTACATATTGGCAGAAGTGTGGTGTCTTCCACAGATTATGATAGTGAGCATAATGGAAAATATTCCCACTTACCAGTGGCTGGAAACTCAGAATATCTGAATAGAACTTTTCACGGCAGGAGAGACTTCCAAAATGATAGTAGGAAAACATCAAGAAGTAGTCATGAGAATGGACCAGATTATAATGGGGAGTCAGCTTACAACTCTAGGACATTTAAACGAGGTAAATGTACAAAAGGCTGTATGTTAAATGCTGTTTGTGATTATATAGTAAATCTTTCAGATTGTTCTTTGTCAAATGATGAAATTTCTGCGTAAACATGACCTTGAAGTTTATTCCTACAGCATTACCTAGAATGCACAAAGTAAAATGTGAAATGTTCAGACATCAGAAAATTGCATTTGAAAGACTATTTTAAGAGGGTTAAAGTAAATATTGAAATGGAGGAGTATGATAATATTGAATCTGCATCTAGTGATGAAAGTTTATTTTCGTGTAGTTCTGATCAGAAATCCATTTCCTACTTCAAACTTAATACAAGAAGGTGTAACATATAAAAGTGACTTTATACCCCCTTTTAAGAATGATGTGATACAATTTTCCTTGTTATTAAATTATAGTGTGGAAAAAGAATTGAGATTGTTTAATAAGAGGAGGGATAGGATTAATTATAATTTAAATAAAAGAGAATGGCAAATTTTGCTAGGTTTAAGTCAAAATAGGGAGTTAGTATTTAAACCGGCAGACAAAGGGGGAAAGTTAGTGGTTTTACATTTTACACAGTATTTAAGGATGTGCTATGAGCATTTAAATAATGAAATATATAAAAGATATAGTTAGACGTTTACAATAAGGCATTGAATGACTATAAGAAAATATTGAATAAAGGTTTGAGACTGAAATATTTTTCTTTTGAGGATGTGCAATATAGATTTAATAGTAAAAACTGTACCATGGCCTACTTCTTTTGTGTACCAAAAATTCATAAGTTTACAGGACCCACCAGCCCATCCTATTGTATCAGCATATGATTATTTCACCCACAATTTGTCATGTTTTTTTTACATTATTATTTGTTGACTGAAGTTGTAAAGTTGTCGTATATTAGAAATGTTTGATTTTATGGAAAAAAATTAAAGATATAAGGTAGATTAGTAATATGTATTTTATAGCTGTAGATGTGATGAGCCTGTATATGAGTATTAAACATCCACATGGTATGGAAGCATTATCACATTTCCTAGGGTACACCCCAAAAACACATTATATTTTAGAATCGGTAATGTTTTGTTTGAACAATAATATGTTTGAATTTAATGGGTAAATATGCAGGCAACTTCAGGGAATGGCCATGGGGCAGCTTTTGCACCCAAGTATGCAAATTTATTTATGGATTTATTTGAATGTCTTTTTATAAATATATACTGCTGATTTTTTTAAGAAATATGTTAAAAAATATTTTAAGTTTATAGACGATATAATTTTTATCTGTGAAGGGGACATGAAAATGTTGGGGAATTCACAGAACATTTCCACGGGAATAGGTTCAGAATTTGTTTTGATGGCCTACAAGTGGGTAACAAAGTACATTTCTTAGATATTATGATAGAGGGCTTAAATGAGCGTGTAATAAAGACTAAGATTTTTAGAAAATTTGAGCAGAGCAATTATATTTTACATGGACAAAGCTGCCATCCTCCACATATTTTGAAATCTACACCCTTTGGTGAATTTTTGAGAATAAAGAGGTTATGTAGAGATGAAAATGAGTGTGAACAAGAAATAGAGAAGGCTATTTAGATGTTTAGTAATGGGATATGAAGAAGATATTATATGGGAAGGTATTAAAAAGTATTTAAAGGTAAAAAGGGGTTTTCTCTAAGTGGTAGAGAAGGAATGGCAAGGAAGGGGAGTATAATTGAAATGCAGGAACCTATTTTTTGCCACAAAATATACCTTATTTACAAAGAGGTTTATTGCTCTTATTAGGTACTATTGGGATCTTTTAGGGAAATGTAGGAATTTGAACTTTAGTATTGATAATCAACCTCAAATTCCATTTAGGAGAGGTAGGAGTGTTAAGGATATGGTGGTACATGGGAGGTTTAGTTTACCTCAGGTGAAGAGATGTAGAGAGAGTTAAAAGGTACTTTCCCTTGTGGGAAGTGTACTTGTTGTGAATTTATAGTAAGTAGTTTTCCAGAGATTATTGGAAAAAGATTTCAAGTAAAATATGTTTTTGATTGTACAACTGAAGGGGTGATATATGGGTTGAGGTGTCCATGTAAAAAAATGTATATAGGTGAAAGCAAAATAAATTTCTCAACAAGATTAAAAGAACATATTCGAGACATCAAAAAAGGAAAGAAGAAAAGTCCTATAGCCCTTCGTTTTCAAAAAATCATAATGGTAGTCCATTGGGACTACAAGCTACTATTTTGGAACAGGTAAATAGTGAATATTTATGTATAGATGATATAAAAAGTAAGTTGAGAAGGCAGGAATCAGTTTTTATTTTGAAATTTAGCACTTTATCCCCCACAGGTCTTGACAGAGAATGCAATTGGAAGTGTTTTTTGTAGTAGATTTTTAATTATTTTTAATTGATTTATTATATAATTATGTAACTGAAATGTGTATTTAAAGGGCATGTGGGTAGATGGAGTATACTCTGTAAAGGCTTAATAGCTGAGGCACTAGAGATTTCACTTTCATGTTTTTTTTGTTTTAATAAAGTGTATGTTTTATATGGTTCATGGGCCTTCGTATTTTTGTGGTTTTGATTGATTGGTGTGAGTAGTGGTGTATATTTTACACAATACAGAAAAGTATATGGAGGTGTCATGAAATGAATTTTTCATATCACATATGAGAATGCATTTATTTTTAGAGGATGCCCTTTTTAAAGGGATCCTTACTGAAGAATTATACAACTTTTTGAGCAACAAACACCCACTTATTCACGCAACCTTTGGTTCTCCAAAGGTTCATAAGAATATTTACCAACTACCATACAGACTTATTGTTGCAGCACACAGCAGTTCTACCTACCCCATTGAGGTGTTCATAGACAGACTGTTAAAAAAACATTATTAGACCTACTGACTACTTGCTCAAAGACTCCTGGGACTTTCTTTCTAAAATTAAACAGGAGTGCTACAGTGAGAACTGTTGTTTCACCACCATTGATGTTGATCTTTTTACTTAAAAATACCTCATCAGGAGGGACTAACCTAATTTTTTGAGGCTATTAATGAATTGACCACTTTGAGTAACACATTCAGTGGGTAAATTTTGTTGTGGAGGTGATTGAAATAATTTTGGAGAATAATTTTATTACCTTTGAGGGTGAATTCTTTAAGCAGACCAAAGGTGGTGTAATGGCTGCAAGTTTTGTACCCATCTACGCTAATTTGGTGTTGGGAGGTAAAACACGTATTTAATACAAAATTTAAAAATGAGTGGGACACCTATTTACATTACCTAGATGACATATTTATCCTTTGGAAAAACAGATCACATAATATAGAAGAATATGTTAGTTATTTAAATAACTTCACCCTATATTTCAAATGTACATGTAATCATTCAGACACCAGTATTGATTATATGGATTTACCCTTTATAAAGATGACCCAAATGGCACCTTTGCATCAAGAATTTTTAGAAAGAACAGATTTTCTAACAGCTACCATTATAACCATCTAAATTATACTAAAAAGAACATATTCAAGGAGCAATTAGTTCAAGCTACCAGAATCTGTTCGAATTATTTAAATTTTAATCTCAAACTGAATAAAATAGTACAGATGTTCCTAGAAAGGAACTACCCACATGATTTATTACTTGCAATAACTGAGGAAGTATTACAAGGGTGGAGTTCAAGATACAATCCCCAATTAGATGATGAAACACATTCACCCCACCACACAACTAAAGATGCTGAGGTACAAATACATACTAAGAGCATGGTTATCCCCTTTGGAGCTGGTTCCAGGGATATAAAAGACATTCTCCCTAAAAATTGGGTTATTTTTAAGAGTAACCCAGAATTGTTGGAAGTTTTAGGGGTAGGACCACAATTTGTTTACAAAATGAGTAGAAACTTAAAATTTTTCGTTGAACATGTTAGACCATCAGTCCCCCTTAATAACAAGGGTACTGCCTGCTTTGGAACATGTAAACAGTGTTCCTTTATCTTGGAAGACCCCACTGTCTCGCTACGGAATTTACCTTTTGGTATTATTTTGAAAAATGATAACTGTGCCACCAAATGTATTATTTATATTACTGTTTGTACAAATTGTGAATTTTTCTATGTGGGCAAAATGGAGAAGCAGCTAAGGAAAAGGATTTATGAACATCTTTATGCCATTTCTAAAGAGAATTTAAATAATGCCATTTTTAAACACACTTTGTGTTGTCCAAGGTTTACTAAATTTAGATTTGGGATTATTGCTATTATTTCAAGGAACCTCAGGGGAGGATGGTGGGAGTTGGAAATTGAAGATGAGAACTGATGTGGAAATTGAAATCAAACCCAACAACCCTACCAGGTTTAAATGAAAATGTATCCATTCTACCTATTTTAAAGATAAAAGCACAAGAGTTATAAGGTTAGACCAGCATTTTAAGTGGCAATTAATTTCTTGATGTGAACTGATATCTCTTAAGATATTATTGCAATTGTTATAAGGAAAGCAGTTTCCCATGTAAATGATACATTTTAAATATTTTTTTCTATTTATCCTTTCATCCCAAGATGCACACACTATATTTTTGATTGTTTATTATATAACAAATGTTCATACACTTTTTATTCAATAATTTATGTAAATTGTAAAGACCACTTCTATTCATGACATGTTTTTCAACCATTTTTCTTAATTATTTAATGAAGATTACATGGCTGATTAATAAGTGTTTTTAAATGTATTTAAAATCTGTGGGTTTGGTGTTTTACTGCTCTGATGAAATCTCACTTCACTAGGGACAAAAGCGCTTGACCTTATTTTTATTTATCTGCAAATAAAATGTAGAAACTAATTTTTGGAACTGTTGCTATTCTACCTTGGTGAAAAGTTTAATTTTTTCTTTTTACTGCTGTGTGTGACGACTAAGTGAGCCTTTTTTGCTGTGCTACGGGCTCTCTTCATAGGCTGCACCTACACACTGTGAGTTTGTTTTATTAATATGCATTAAAAAATCAGAATCTTTATCTGTTTGTAATTGATTAGCCTTACAGCTTTCACTGTGAATTGTTTTGTATATTTCTGTTAGACTTTTTTTTTATTTGCTTTAAATTTAGTTCCTTAGACCATGACTATTTGGATATAACATTTATAACTGTTAAAAAACAAGCTGACCCCTTCTGCTGTATCTTGAAAGACTATATCTAGTCACAAGATCTGCTCAATATTGTGCATCAGTACTGTTAACATTAACCTTATTCTGTACAGCATGCTTTCTTTCAGGTTTAGTATAAATGTATTATATGTCGTTAAGTTCAAATATTTGTGCAGTTTTGGGCTTGGTTCACTGAGGATACACTTGGACTGTACTTACTTTGAAATACTGATAATGCATATGTATTTAAAACTGTTAATTGCAAATCTGCTTTATCATAGGTTCATAGGTGTGTATTAGGCTAATGGCCCTGGAGCCTTTACAAGCCTAGTCCATAGGATTACCCTGGCATTGTGCCACCCGATCTTAGTTCCCAGTGCCTCTGTCGAGTAGAGCCACTGGAGTGATCTCTGGGCTGAATTTTCTATTTCCCATCCACTCATCAAGATTTCTCTTTAAGAGGGCCAGTGAGGTGCTCTGTTCAACATTTTTGGGAAGTCTATTACATACCATGGGCAGTCTCTGGGTTATGAACCTGTCCCTCCAGCATGTTCTGTTGATTGTGGTAATGAGGTTGAGGTCTGTGGAGCATGTGGTGTGGATGGATTGGGATTTCTTTAGATGTAGCATTTCTAACAGAGCTGGGTCAGACATGGCTTTGTAAGTCAAGCAGAGATTGCCTCTAAGTAGGCCATATCAGTCCATATAATCATCCTGTGGCTTTCTTTTCTCACAGTAATTAAACTAGGCTCCTAGGTTCATAAATGCCTAAGTCAGATTAGGTGTTAATAATTGATTTAAGTAAATCTTTATCTAGTTTTTTCTCACTGGTATATTGATGACCTACTTTTTTCCTACATTACTTTATTAAGTGGGATGCCCTGTAGATCAAAAAAACCTTCATACTGATGAATGGGATCACCCATTACCAACAGATCAAAAGAGAAATGCAAGAGAAACAGATATAGTGATCAATGAAAAGAAGACAAAAATAGCATTGATCATTGAAATCACTACACCCAGTGACTACAGTGTCTTGTGTACAGAGAGACACAAAAGTCATAAAATATCAGGATTTGCAATTAGAAATTAGAGCAATGTAGAAGAAAGATACCTAGACAGTTCCAATGGTAGTAGGAACAATGTGTCTTATAAAAAAAGAATCTACAATAATATTTAGATATGCTACCAATACTTGTAACTCCATACGAACTGCAGGAGTCATTACTGTGCACATTGTGGATGCTGTGAAGAGAACTTCTGGCTGACATCAAAGACTGAAACAATACTAATTTCATGAACTTTAATCACACTTTAACTTAAGAATATGGTCCATTCCCGTCATACTATTTTTTCAAAACTATTAGAAACCCAAAATATATGGAGAAATTAAAAAAATGAATATAGTACAAAAGACTGCATAAAACTCTCTATAGAATTTTCATTTATTTATTAGTATGTTTATGTATGTATGTATTTATTTGCTTGTTTGTGTATTTTGCCCCAACACTCTAATCACACTTAGTTAAATACTTTGTTTTACCATAATACCAAAGCAACCAAAAACACGACCACAGTGTTCAGCCACAACTCAAACCAAGAAAAAGCACTGTTAGCAGCAGGAAAAAAGTCATCCCACCTCTAGAAAATGTGTTATATTTGTTTCTTCACAGGTAATTCCAAGATAAAAAATCAGATTGAGCGCTTTCATCCCCCATATAAAAGGGACTTCATCAGAATAAAGGAGTCGCCCATTCTGGCTTATTTATATACAGTGGTAATTAACTCATTACATCCGAGTGACGCCTACAGATGCATCTGCAGTTAACTCCTACTGATGCCTCTAGGCATCAAATATTGCCTGTTATATTTGCATCAACAATTCCAAAACCATGCTCTGTACAAGGTTTTAAAAAATTTCATCTTAAAGCTTACACAACAGAAAACTCAACTGCATTAATATTTGCCCTCTATCTAGTGCAGATAAATAGGTATTAACTGTTGTTTTTATAAAATTGATTTATATAGATATAATTTTCACATTAAGTATCTCAACAACCAAGTAACACAGACAGACCTCATTAGCCTCATTTGAAAGCTTTCAGCTAGATGAATAAAACACTACTGACAATATGTGTACAACTTGAGTGATTGCTGAGATATTGTAAGTTGTTTACAAACTATTACAAATGTAATAGTTATTGTGTTGACTGTGACATAAAATTGGGTTTAAGACCTGGAACCTAAAGAAGAATACCACTGTAAAAATTGTTTGTGCTGAATAGTTTGCCATTTATACTTCTGTCATAATCCCTATGGTTCCAGAGATATGAACATTTATTTGAAATGTGAGGGCATAACTGATTCTGTCAAAAGACTTAAGCTCTGCCCATTGGAAGTTACAGAGCAAACTTCCTGAGCTCCATTGGAGTGAATGAGTTAATGACATCACAATTATATAAAGAGTTTTAAAGGCACCATCCTAAAAACACATTGTAAAACACATACTGATAATACTGTTGAATATAAAAATCATATTCTTAAAAATAATACCCTAAAATAACAATTTTGTTTATTGTTGCTTAAAATATCTATTAACATTTTTTTCAAAACATTTACATAATAGATTTTCTGTTGAGAATGGGTTTGAGAGAGATAACATCATTAAGATCTGTTTTTTGCCCAGCTTGTAATCTTATTTGCCATTTTACCTCTCTCTCCTCGATAAAACTTCTATAATCACCCCCCTAGGGTTTGACATGACTCGGTCTAATATACCAAAAGTAAAACTGGAGAAACTAATACATATGGTGGAATGTTTATAAAGTGAATTGTTCATGTTTTTCGTGGATATCTGATACACATGTTCATAAATCCTTTCCCTTCACTATCTCTCAGTTTTCCCTACACAATATGCAGGACAGGATTTACACATGGCAAGATAAATCACCCCAGTGGACTGCCAATTACCGCTAACAAATTTCACTTAAGATGTTATCATATTCTCCAAAACCACTACCTTTTTATCAAATATATACTTACATTGTGAGCACATCCCACACTTGGTTATGCTACATTTCTCTGAATTCCTATCATTTAGAGTTTGTTCTAAACTCTTCTTAAGGTTGATATCTGTTTTGAAGATGACGGTAGGTTTGGCCCCTACTGTAGATCTTAATGTGGAGTTACTTCTCAATTTAGCCCAATTGTTCTCTATAATATTCCTAACTTTATACGCCCTTCCTCAATAGGGGGTGACCATTGCTCTTTCAAAATTATTCTTATCCTCACTTGTATGTTCTCTTACCAGTATTGTACTACCTAACAAGGGCTTATATTTTTCCCCATTCTTTTTTTAACAAATTCCACATTCTCCTTAACCAAATTAGCAGGGTAACTGCTTTCATAAAACACCTCTGCTACTTTTTGCAACTCTTCATCGAGATCACTGACTGCAGATGTCATTCGGACTACCTGTACTAATTGTCCTTTGAAAATACTTTTCTTTTGATGGCATGGGTGACTACATGTATATTCTAAATATGAGTTAGTAAACGTAGGTTTTCTATACCCCTTAGATTTAAACTCATTTGTAGTCTTTTCAGTGAAGGTGTCCAAGTAGTTAATGCTATGGGGGTTGCTTGTATACATAAATCTGAAGAAACTAGTTGTTCCATTCAAATATTCTATAAATTCCTGCATTCTAGCTTCTGTACCACTCCATAGAATAAAAATGTCATCCAAAAATCTGACGTACATTTTAACATGCTGAAAAAAATTCACTATCAAAGACCTTAATGGACTCCCATTCAAAAACACCAAATGCACATATATGGGAGCACAAGAAGCTCCCATAGCAACGCCTTTGTTCTGTTTGAAGTACTCACCCTCAAAGTATATTTAATTGTAGTCAATGACCAAACCCATAAAGTCAGTGATTAAGTTTGCCTTGTTATTGGAAAAATTAGTATTTCTATGTAAACAATCCAGAAATATTTCCATTCCTTCATCTCTTGGATCAATGGAGATCAATATTAGTTAGCATAGAATTGATTATTACTTAGAAGAATATCTATTAGATGCAAGAATTACACCTGAGGTGTATGGTTATCTAAAAGTAAAAAATCCCATTATAGCCACTATATTCGGAATTTGAAAAACACCTAAAGGGCTTGATAATTTATTGTTTAGACCCATAGTTTCAGGTCAAGGCTCCAAAACATACCCCTTGGAGGTAATTATTGATAAGTGGCCAAAACATGTATCCAGTGTTGCATAACTTCTTCTCAAAGATTCCTGGGATTTTTTTAAGTAGAATAAAAGGCACCTTGTGGGATGGAGATATTTTCTTCCTAACTATAGATGTGGTGGAATTGTTCACTTGCATTCCAAGAGATGAAGGGATGGAACTATTTCTTGATTGTTTACATAGAAACACTACTTTTTCCAATAATAAGGTAACCTTTATGGGTTTGGTCCTTGACTACAATTATATATACTTTGATGGTGAGTACTTCAAACAGAACAAAGGCATTGCTATGGGAGCTTCTTGTGCTCCCATATACATGAATTTGGTGCTTTTGAATGGTAGTCCATTAAGGTCTTTGATAGTGAATTTTTTCACAATGTTAATATGTACGTCAGATTTTTGGATGACATTTTTATTCTATGGAGTGGTACAGAAGCTAGAATGCAGGAATTTATAGAATATTTAAATGGAACAACTAGTTTCTTAAGATTTATGTATACAAGCAACCCCCATAGCATTAACTACTTGGCCACCTTCACTGACAAGACTACACATGGGTTTAAATCTAAGGGGTATAGAAAACCTACGTTTACTAACTCATATTTAGAATATGCATGTAGTCACCCATAAGATTAAAAGAAAAGTATTTTCAAAGGACAATTAATACAGGTAGCCTGAATGACATCTGCAGTCAGTGATCTCGATGAAGAGTTGCAAAAAGTGGCCGAGGTGTTTTATGAAAGCAGTTACCCTGCTAATTTGGTTAAGGAGAATGTAGAATTTGTTAAAAAAGAATGGGGAAAAATATAAGCCCATGTTAGGTAGTACAATACTGGTAAGAGAACATACAAGTGAGGATGAGAATAATTTTTGAAAAAGCAATGGTCACCCCCTATTGGGGAAGGGTGTATAAAGTTAGGAATATTATAGAGAACAGTTGGGCTATATTGAGAAGTAACCCCACATTAAGATCTACGGTAGGAGTCAAACCCACCTATGTCTTCAAAACAGGCATTAACCTTAAGAAGAGTTTAGAACAAACACTAAATGGTAGGAATTCAGAGAAATGTGCCACAACCAAGTGTGGGATGTGCTCACAATGTAAGTATATATTTGATAAAAAGATAATGGTTTTGGAAAATAGGATGAAATCTGAAGTGAAATTTGTTAGCGGTAATTGTCAGTTCACTGGGGTGATTTATCTTGCCATGTGTAAATCCTGTCCTGCATATTATGTAGGGAAAACCGAGAGACAGTTAAGGGACAAGATTTATGAACACATGTATCAGATATCCACAAATGCACTTTATAAACATTCCACCACATGTATTAATTTCTCCAATTTTACTTTTGCTATATTAGAGCGAGTCATGCCAAACCCTAGGGGGGGAGCTGATTATAGACGTTTTATCGAGGAGAGAGAGGTAAAATGGCAAATAAGATTACAAGCTGGGCAAGAACCAGGTCTTAATGACATTATCTCTCTCAAACCCATTCTTATCAGAAAATCTATTATGTAAATGTTTTGAAAAAAATGTTAATAGATATTTTAAGCAACAATAAACAAAACTTTTGTTTTAGGGTATTGTTTTTAAGAATATGGATTTTTATTCAACAGTATTATCAGTATGTGTTTTACAGTGTGTTTTTAGGATGGTGCCTTTAAACCTCTTTATATAATTGTGATCTCATTAATTACCATTGTATGTAAATGAGCCAGAATGGGCGACTCCTTTATTCTGATGAAAGCGCTCAATCAGATTTTTTATCTTGGAATTACCTATGGATAAACAAATATAAATAATTTTCTAGAGGTGGGCTTTTTCCCACTGCTAACAGTGTTTTTTCTTGGTTTAAATACATTTTTTTGTCAATCAAAAGAGTGTGCCATACCTTTATATGCTTTTATTTCCCAATAGACAATAATTATCTAGTGTAAGCCTGTCACTGACCATATTATAGGCATTGGTTTATTATACAATGACTGTTTGATCCTTAAATCTAAGCTTACAGTTGTTCTTTGATGTAGATATCATTTTATATTACTAAATATATTCAGCATAGCTATTTCCAGTGCCTAGTTATCCTCATACGTCAAAAGTTCTACTTACATTGTTTTACATGTTAGTTTACATTTATTTCTTTATTAAACTATCAAGGGTAGCCTGGTTTTGCTTTTGGTTCTGCAAATATTTTGCTTTCCCAGATTTTTTACATTATTAGCAATAAAACAGACAGCTGAAATGTACATATCCAATTCATCACCTTTACGTTTACTTACATGAGCACAAAGGAAATTAACATAGCTGCAGCTTACTTGGAAGCACATAAGGAATCGAACAACCAAACGCAACCCTACAAAAGGGCACAGCGAAATTGCAAAAATGACAAAAGGCAACAACAGGAACCTGAATCAAGGACCAACGATGAAAAACCAAGAGAATTTATTCACAGACACGTCCACCGACTAAGCGCTTTCACCTAAAAAGGCATCCTCAGAGTCGGTTAGAGCATCACAATCAACATATATATACCATAATTAAAACTTATTAAACAATGACATCACATTTTAAATGCACCAATGAGCCCAAGCACTGCCTCAACCCAGTTAAAGATACAAAACCTATTCTAATACAAAGCTAAAAAATACTGAAAAAATACTAAAAAAAGGAATAGAACACAAAATAAACCACAACCATTAACTACATACTGTAACTTATACATATACACTTATATAATAAAAAAACTACAAAAATATAAATGTAAAATACATATATCTCAGCCTAGAGACTTTAAAATGATGACTCTGTTAAACAGAATAGGTGCAACATAATACAATACCCTCACCCATTAAATTAAATACAACTTGCTTTTTGTTTTAACACTGGTTTGATGGATATACATTCATTGATACCCGGACACCTCATGGCATTTAATCTCACCTGCCATTGAACTTCTAAAAGGGCCACCTTGTTGCTTATGTCACCCCCTTGATCCTCATATACCCTGTCAATAACAAAAAACAAGAACTTTTTAAAATTCTTGCAATGACAACTGTGTATAAACAACGCATTGTTTGCATCTTTACTCTTTATACTGCGTACATGCTCACTTATTCGATCTCGCAACCTACGTGTAGTCATCCCAACGTAGAATGCGTCACATGTAACGCAAGAAGCCACATAAACTAAACATTTTGTGTTACAGTTACACTGACCTGGGCACGCAATTGTACGATCAAAACCTTTTACAACCAAGTGTGTACCCTCACTAATAAATCTACAAACTCTACAACTACCACACTTGGACATATTTGATTTCCTGACCCTAGGCACCCTTTCCATAATTGCTTTTAAGTTTACACCTTTACTAAACACAATCCTAGGTGCCTTCCCAATTATGTCCTTTGTGTCCTTATCTAAACAGTGATTCCATACTTCACGCATCGATGCTGCAATGACAGTGGCCTTCTCATTATAGTTAAGAATCAAGCAAGCTTTATTCTTCCCTATATCCTTATTCATGTTGTTCAAATCCATCCTACTCACCACTTTGACTTCACTTCTCAATATAGGTTCAAAAACAGTGTTCCTTTTCCTAACTACTTCCTTTTTAACCTTTAATAAAAGATTAAGTGGATACCCCCTGTCCATAAACATACCCACAAGCTTGTACATTTCCTCTCTAAAAAGAATGTCATCACTGATTATCCTAGATAACCGTACCATTTGTCCCTTTGCCACCCCTCTTTTTTGATAATAGGGGTGACAACTGGAAAATGCAAAAAGGAGTTGGAATAGCTATCTTTCCTGTATAATGTACTAGCCAATCCTTCACGATCCTTGAAAATTGTCAAATCCAAGTAGTTCACCCTATCCACACAATATGTGTATGTGAATCGCAAAAAACTAGTGGAAGAATTAATGTATTCAATGAACTCAATAACACTGCTCTCATCACCATCCCATAGGATGAGTAAATCATCCAAATATCTGTTGTACAACACTACTTTCTCCCAAAATCTGGATTGAAAAATACAAGTTCTCTCCCATGCCAGTAGTACAAGATTTGCGAAAACTGGCGCGCATCTTGCACCCATGGCTACTCCCGAACACTGTTGATATACCTCACCTTCAAATTTGATAAAATTATTTTTCAAAACAGTTTCCATCAAATCACAAATGTTATTAATCTTGCTTTTGTCAAAACTGGAACTAAGCAATAAACTGTCACGAAACATTTCCATGCCTTCACCGTGCGGAATGACCGAAAACAAATTCACCACATCTATTGTCAAAAAACAAAAGTTCCTAGTACACTTAACAAAAGCCTTCAACCTCTCCAAACAGTGCCAAGAATCCTTGATGATATGAGCTACATCACTAATAACTATTTTACACGCTTCATCCACAAAAGCTGCAAGGGGTTCAGTCTTAGAACCCCTGGCAGATACAATTGGCCTAAATTGTAGCTGCTCCAACCCTTTATGTACTTTAGGTATACCAAAAATATTTGGAGTAACAGGGTATCTAACTGTAAGAAAATCAAATTCCGACTCTGTTATTTCCCCTTGAAATAGGGCATCCAATAAATACAAATCAATTCTTCTATAGGCCACGTTCATTTCATTAACCGATACCCTTGTGTAAGTATCTGTATCTGCAAGTAAACCCATCATAGATGTCGAGTAATCTATTTGGTTCATTAACACCATTCCTCCCCCTTTGTCTGGTTTCATGCATCTAATACTGTTCGAAGATTCAAGCTCTTTAAGAACACTTCTCTCTGCAGGGGTCAGGTTATCAGAGCTAGTATCCTTTCTCCCACATATCCTCCTAACCTCGAACTCCATGAGATTTTCCAAAACTGAAACCACATAACTACTAGGTGGTATGAATATACTCTTCCTTTTTAACTTGGAATCACAGTTATCATAATCCATCTCCTTCTTGTCATGAAAATATAGTTCCAGGTTTAGTCTCCTCATAAACAACTTAATATTAATCAAAACCTGGGAGACATCCAATCTGAAACTAGGTACAAAACTAGTTCCCTTAGTGAACAATTGAAAATGCACATCCCCAACTGTCATATCAGTGTAATTGTATATAAAAAAACCTTGTTGTTTGATAATTTTACACTCAACACATAACCCAATAGAATTGTCACTTGCACACCCATATATGATGTCTTTTGCCTGCACTCTAATCCATTACAACTATTATCAATAGTACAATGAGGCAATACTACTTCATGCAAATTGCCTACATCATCAGAGTCATTCACTTCCCGATCATCACCATTGACGAAACAATTGCTGTTATTGCTGTTACACATAACACCATCATGTAATATCATACATTCATTACAATACACACCCCCCCCCCATTGTTAACACACATTAAAACATCAGTGTGATTGGGCTCAACACATACATTGTTAACATCAATGTCCAATTTGACAAAAGTCCCTATAGCCTCCTCAATTGGTGGCCCCTCGGACTGCTGTCCAAATATCTGTCCACCCTCATCGGTCTCCGGTCTTTGTTCCTCAGTCTCTCTGACCTGCGAGGTCCCATTGCCTGCTCCAGAAAAACTTCTTCTTCAAAACCAATGTCATGCAATACAGTTTTAGCCATATCAGAATTACTGGCATGGCCAGAGACAGATCTACCTTGCCCCACCTCACCCTGATGAAAAGTGTCACCAACCCGTTTGTATTGTAATTTATTACCTGAGGGGTAGGCAGTGTGATTTTGATAGTCAAGCCTGTCCCTGGCTAACTTTTTGTGTTTCAATGCCTTACTTTTGGCCACAAAAGCTTCTAGGTTCCTAAGAACCTTATGAAATTTTTCCTCATATTGAAAAAAAATTAAGTCTGTGGTAATGCTGTCGTGCAATCTACAAATTTCACCTCGCAGTGCTGTTAATCTAGCCACATTGTTCCTGATAATAATGTCTAGCATATCCAACCCTGCCTTATCGAAAAGGGCAATCAATTCAGAGAAGGCTTCACTGCCTTCTTCAATTCCCATCGGCAATTTCCATAACCGGAGCCCTTTAGGCACTTGTTTAAGTGCCTTGGACTGCTCAAGAAACAAATTGTCAAGCTGGAGTGCCCTGTACTTGACACAAAGCTTGTCATACCTTGCTATCTGCTCTTCCAGGCTGTGGAAACTCGCCGACTGCATATCAGAACGAACCAAGCCGTTAACATCCACTGAAAATACCGGAGCCTCCAGCCATGACTGCAAATCATGGCTCCGTCTTCCTCTTTGCACTTCCCCTGACAAGGCCCCTCTGGCAGGTCGACTCCGATTGGTTGAGGCAGCACCAACACCATCAGACTCCCTCCGATTGGTCCCTGGAGCTAGCACACCAGAATCCGGAACTCCACGAACAGCCGAAACACCGGGCAAATTCAAACCCGTTGTTTCCCTTGTGTTGGAAACAACATTTGCAAAGGTATCTGACCTGTTATAATTTTGCCCTGGTGGAATAGAGTCCGTATCATTAACAGGAGAATGGAGGGTAAATAATTCAACTTGCGTGTCAGTAGGACTGACACACGCCATATCTCCATCTTTACCATTGTCCCTCTCATAGGTTTTTAACAATTTTTGTACAGCAAAAGAAAGTTCCTTTAAAGCATTCTCCATGGTTTTCGTCAACCCACGATCCAGAAAACAGTGCTGCCACACACTAGGAATCGAACAACCAAATGCAACCCTACAAAAGGGCACAGCGAAATTGCAAAAATGACAAAAGGCAACAACAGGAACCTGAATCAAGGACCAACGATGAAAAACCAAGAGAATTTATTCACAGACACGTCCACCGACTAAGCGCTTTCACCTAAAAAGGCATCCTCAGAGTCGGTTAGAGCATCACAATCAACATATATATACCATAATTAAAACTTATTAAACAATGACATCACATTTTAAATGCACCAATGAGCCCAAGCACTGCCTCAACCCAGTTAAAGATACAAAACCTATTCTAATACAAAGCTAAAAAATACTGAAAAAATACTAAAAAAAGGAATAGAACACAAAATAAACCACAACCATTAACTACATACTGTAACTTATACATATACACTTATATAATAAAAAAACTACAAAAATATAAATGTAAAATACATATATCTCAGCCTAGAGACCTTAAAATGATGACTCTGTTAAACAGAATAGGTGCAACATAATACAATACCCTTAGTTTACATTTATTTCTTTATTAAACTATCAAGGGTAGCCTGGTTTTACTTTTGGTTCTGCAAATATTTTGCTTTCCCAGATTTTTTACATTATTAGCAATAAAACAGACAGCTGAAATGTACATATCCAATTCATCACCTTTACGTTTACTTACATGAGCACAAAGGAAATTAACATAGCTGCAGCTTACTTGGAAGCACATTCCACCCTGATATTAAACACTTTCATAGCTGATTATATCATAGTGGAGCTAAGATGCAACAGGCTGCTTACTGACTTTATTCTGTATTAATATCACCTCAACTGATTTTTGTTAATGAGAACAAATAAGCAAACGCATGGATAATTTTTATAAATCTAATACGAGAAATGTCATTAGATAGGAGTGCTATTCTTACCATGACTTCATTCTAGGATTATAAATTCCTTTGTTTAGCCATTAAAACCACTATTCCAGAAGGAGGCACAAGCATGCATTCCTTTTTTTATGCATGTTGCTATTTGCCCATTCCCTACAGTCTCTTCTCATCACTAGATGCACTGCAAGACGTTTGACCCCTTGCTACACTGTGCCCAATAATTAAATATTACAATTCACACATTAACAGATGGATGCATGCAAGAGAAAGATTCACATTTGAATATGTCAATAATTATGGTCTTCTGTCAAATGTGAAACATGGGTTTAGAAGAGGATTTATTATCTTGATTGCTATTTACAGCATTACAGATGAAATGTGCAATAGCATAACAATAAAGATTCCCTCTCTTGCGTATTCAAACCAAGCAAATTTCCAATCCAGCTTACATTAAGATAGCACTGCCCAATGCTATGAGTCTGAACAAAAAGAGCCTAATCCCGAGGCCTTCCTAACATTCATATATATATGTGTAGTTACTGAAACCTGGTTTCAGTTACTGATAACACTCCTTCCATACCAGAGTACTGCTTTTATTACTCATTCAGACCACCTGTTTTTGGCAGGGGAGTATTTATATTTATCCACTCCCCCATTACTTCACACCAAATGTCTCATGACAATGATATGGAACTTGTATGTATCTTAATTACCACATTATTTTTAACTGTAGATCCCTTCAATATCTTTGATGATCATTATACCTCAATAATTTGAATTCTGTTTTCCTGATTACAGTATACTAAGCCTGTGTCACTTTACCTACCCATCTATTAACTTGAAATCTTGTACAAAAATAAATAGTCCCAGCCGTTCCTCAGTTCTATTAGTTTCAATCTCCATAGATCATATAGTCCAAATTCCTATAATAAGTGACAATATCCTCAACCTTACAAATGTTGCCTCTTTCTGCATGCCTTCTACCATCATTCCCTCCTTGCTCAAATCTGATCACCAAATGACTTCCAAGATGGCTGTAAATTGATCAACAGCATAATTTCAGCTCTCCCAGTGTGAAAACAGAAACTGAGAAAAAAAGTGTGCCATTGAAAATGTTTTTCAGTAAAACTCAGCTACTGGCTAGTAATTGCACTGCCTGGATGCCAGCAAAAAAGAAGCTTAGAAAACCCAAGACAACATCAACCAGAAAAAGTGAAGAGAAAAAAACTGTCTGGGAAGAATTCTGCAGCTGTTCAGTAAAACGGACTTCAAGCTGCAGCTTTGGTTCATAAGATGGCTTCCAGTAATTTAGAGTTAAAAATAAATCAAATGTAAATTCTGCAGCTGTTCAGTAAAACGGACTTCAAGCTGCAGCTTTGGTTCATAAGATGGCTTCCAGTAATTTAGAGTTAAAAATAAATCAAATGTACTCAGATATGATTAAAGTAAATGAAACATTGAAGGAATATATAAATTCAAATAACATAAGGCTGGAAAAATAGAAGCAGCTTTAACTGACCATTCAGATGAACTGATAAAACTGCAAATTTAAGAGACTGACATGAAGAAACAGCTGACTGAATATGAAGTTTCTCAAGAAGAACTGTTTAAAAATAGTAGAGTTAGAAGTCAGAGTATCAGAGAAAACCTGAGATTTTCTGCTGTACCAGAGAAACTGGAACGAAAAGGCTGTATTTATTTTTATGAAAGCGCAAATAAGCAGATGGGCTGGTGTTCCAAAGCAGAATAATTGAAAGGGCTCATTGAGTGTATGTGCTCCAAACCTGACCATGAAAAAGCACCCAAGACCTAGTAAAGATACAATCATAGAAGCAGAAGGAGTTGCTCCTGACAGTATTGTAGCAGAAAGGCAAAGAATTAAAAATTTGAGACAGCAGAGCATTTGTTGAAGATGTTTATTCATTCTACACCAGGCAGAAGAGATACAATTTTATCCCAACAATCAGGGAATATCAAGAAATGGGTATGAAATTTAAGCTGCTGTATCTAGCTGTCTTCAAAGTATTCTTTTTCCTGGAGGATCAAAGTCATTTTTGACACAGAACAGGCTAGGGAGAAAATAAAAAAGTGAGTCAACAAGCAGTGGGGCTCTGCTTCTCATTCTTCTGACAGTAAGCTTCATAGATAGAGTTTGCAAGCGAAACCTTTTCCAATGTTCCAAAGAAAAATTCTTGCAAGACAGAAATAAGCGAGTTCCTATTAGATGACCAAAGATGCATTCTTTCGAATGTGTCTTGGTTGAACTTGAAAAGATGAAAAGACAAAATGATGAAGCGGCATATAAACAAATTATTTCCCTGGGAAAGCAATCGCTTGGCCGCGTCCGTTACTTTGCTGTTTTCATCACTGTAGTGCAATCTCGAAGTTGGTATATTTAAGTAGTGGGGTGTGGAGGGCACAGTCCCCCCACTTTATGTTATGTTTTCAGTGGGTTTTTTTTTTTTTTTTTTTTTGGAACAGCGATTTTTTTCCCCTTGGAAAAAAATCACTGTTCTAAGCATTCGAGTTTATAAGCTTTCGTTTACATGGGGTCGATAAATCATTGTTCACTTTTCTAAGCATTCGATGATTTAATATAGACCCGAAATAAGCACAAGAGTTGACTGAAAGAATCAGCAATACCTTGGACTTGAAACAGAGTCTGGTGTTGGGAAATAGAGATGAATAAGAAGACGACCAGCAACTCTGAAATTAGTGAATAAATGGAAGGCTATAAAACATCTTATCACATTTGTGAAACATGCTTTTACAAGAAAAAAGTAGCTGAAGAACACTAGACTTTTGTTGTTAGTTAAACCTGTGGGGGGACTGTAAAGCACATAATCCACTTTGTCATGCGTGTTTTGAAGGACACTAAAAGGGGGAAAACTAACTGTAAGCAAATCAATTTTTGTTCTTATTAGTATTTGTATAAACCATTTCATTATATAAACTGCATGTTATATAAGTAAAACAGTTGTGTGTAGTATATAGTCAGTCACTGCTGTATGTATTAAAGGTATAAAAGTAAACAAGTACTTTTTAGTTGTAAGAAATATAAGCTTAACAGTATAAGAAGAGAAAAAAGGCTGGATGAAAGCAAGTTTAATGTTCATATGCTGTGATTATGGACTCCTGGGGTGGGGTATAAAAGTGCACTGATTATATTACATGTAGAGTTAGGATATTTTCTCTTTTTATTTTAAAATACAGGTACATGTAGGGTTTAATAATTAAACAAAACAATGAAAGCCATGAAAATGATAAGCTTCTTACAACTGCAAATATATTAACCTGTTTGTTTTCCAGTGGCAAATGTTCATTGGAGTCAAGATGTCTGCAGCTGTGGGCAACAATGCATTCTTTTCTGAGTAAAACTTACAAAGACTCATTTCTGAGTACATTTCCATGGATACAAGTTATCTGCAGCTGCAAAGATTTAATCTTAAGAATTCTGAATATTCTTTGCTGAGGGAAATGCAAAATTTAAAGATACAATGGCAAGTAATTCAGTTTGAAAATATGGGAAGTGAATAAGAGGTAACAACCTCCTAGCAGCCTTATACATTAATGCAGTTAAAAGGAAAGTGTATAATTTAGTTTTGTTTAAATATAGCCATAGAACAGACAACAGTCAGTGTAAGTGGGAGCACATGTTGTAACATGTGCTTTAACATTTTAGGTTAGATAATCCCTGTAGGTACAGCCATCAATTTTGGACAATTGTTACCTTCTGTGGGGCTAAACTTCTTGTTTTAAAGATGTACATATTTTGTGTGTGTGTTCCAAGTTAATAGGGAGTAGAGTGTTTTTTATTTATTTTTTTTTTTTGAGATTTTTCATTAAAACAAAGTAATGAAACATGTGACATAATTTCAAATGGAAATGTAAAGAAGCAACTGCACAAAATATCAGCCTGCCAAACATTAGCATTTGCATGTAAAACAAAAGCTGGAAATACACATTTAAAATATATATAATAAGTGGAAGCAATATTTTTATTATGATGACTATCCTGTCCATACTATCTTGGAATGTGAATGACCTTACAGTAATAGTTAAAATGGAAACAGTATAATATTATATTAACTCATTACAGCCGAGTGATGCCTCCAGGCATTTCTACATTTCCCTCCTACTGCCCCTCTAGGCGTCAAATATTGCCTGCTCATATTTGCATTAATAATTCCAAAACCATGCTACATACAAGGTATCAGAATAGTTTATCTTGAAGCATACATGATGGCAAATGCAATTATATTGATATATGACCTCTGTCAATTAGTATTTGTTAGAACTGTAAGGTGATAACTTCATTTTTTAAAGGTACACACTCAAAAGAGCTGTACTGGAGGGAATGAGTTAAGAAATGCAGAGTACAAATAGCAATGCTGCAGTAGACACATTTGGAAAGAAATTAGCATGTAAATTTGACAAAGACAGGATTTCAGAATGGAAATTCAGCAGAATATCAGGGACAGAGATAAGGGGAAGTAATTAAACTAATTGCTCCAATAGAAATAAATGAGGAAAAAATGACAAAAATTGTAGATTTGGAGTAGTAAGGGGCTACTGGCAAGTGAGGAGGATTACAGTGGCATGTATTTATATTCCACCAAAAATGACTATTATGGAGCTTAAGAAAATTTTGGGAGAAATGATCAGCTTTTAGCATGGAATGTTATTTATAGGTGGGGACTGGAATTTGATTTTCAATAGTGAGAATGTATTGGGAGACCTACAGAGGATAATATAACAAAAGAGGGTAGATTTCTGAAGCAATTTATGAAAATATTTCATATGGAAGATGTGTGTTCAGTAGTAGGAACTGAAACAGAATTTATTATTCCCCAGTGTGCAATAACTGGGCTAGAATAGACAGAAATTATGTTTCACGGGAATATGTGCATTTAATTGAAAGCTTTGACATATAGCCAATAACTGTTTCTGATCATGCACCAATAAAAACTAAAATTAAAATGCAGATTAATGAAGTAAAAATAAGACACTGAAGCTTTCCCACCTACCTTTTAAAAAGAGAGGAATTTAAGGAATAGGTCGTGGAAATTGTTCAAGAGTTAGTGAAGAAATAAATATCTTCAGAAGTCATAGATAGTGATTGGGACATGAAAATGTAGTTTAACAATAGGGTTGAAATAAAACAGAAAGAGATATGGAAGTAATATTAATTACTTAAGAAGGGCTGACAAAGGTTAAATTATTGCAGGATAAGAGGAATGTCACAGAACAAGAGGAGGAGCAAATGCAAAGTGCTAAACAGAAAATAAGGGATAATCTGGGTGATATGCATGAGTTTAGAAAGATTGATGTTAAGCAACATTTTTTTATAACAACTCTGGAGCACAAAAACTTTTAGCACAACAACTTAGGCATCTGAATGTTGAAAGGCTTGTCGCCAAACACAGGAAACCTATACCAAAAAAATAACCTGAGATCCTGTAGAGGTTTTAGAGATATTCCAGAGATTTGATCAGCATTTGTTTAAAGTAAAGAAATGTGGAAGACAAGAAAGAGTACAAATAGAAATATTTATGGAAGACTTAATTATGACAAGGTTAAAGGTAGATGAGACTCAACAACTAACAGTTAAGACAGGAGGTGATGAGATAAAAACAAGGATCTATAATCAATATTCAGGAAAGTTTCAAGTAACAGATGGTATTCCTGTGGAAGTTTAGAAACTAGGATGGACGAAAGTGATAAAGATCTGGAAGATTTTGTTTAACAGTGTTTTAAAAGGAGGGGAAGCACCAACATCTTAGAAAGAAAAACGTGGTGACGGTGTTACCTGAAGATGGCAAGCCCCTTCAGACCCAGCTTCATATAGACCTATGCCACTTTTAAACCATGGTTATGAAGTATTTATACCTATACTAGCTACAAGAATGGCAAAAGGTGTTGCCAAAATTGATAAATATGAATCAGAATGGTATTTGTGATGGGAAGGCCAACATTTGACAACATTAGTAGAAAGATTAAGATCCAGAAGGAAGCAGAATATAAGAAAACACTTCTGTTGTTGGTGGGTCCTGATGCAGAGAAAGCATTTGACAGATTAAGCTGGGATATTGTGATTAGGGCATTGGAAGCATTTGCATTCCCTGATACAATAAAAAGTTAATTAGAATGATATATGAAGGCTCGGAGGCAAGAATTAAAGTGGGAGGGCTCCTCTCAGATAAGCTGTGTTTGCACAGAAAAACCAGGCAACAGTGTCCTCTTTCCCATTTATTTGTTTAATATTTAGAGCCATTGACAAATAAAATAACGGAATCAGAAATACAAGGATATAATTGGTATTGTAATCAAGAAAAGTTGGCTTTATTTGCAGATGATATTATTTTGTACTTGATAAATCCAGAAAAAGACATCTCAGTGGTATGGAACATTTTGAGACAGTTTCAAGTCTTTTCAGGATATAAAATTAATGAAGATAAAACAAAGACTATAACCATAAATTATGTATCCGGACATGAATTGGTTCAGCAATACCCATATTTATGGGGACATGATAAGATGAAGTATTTAGGAGTATGGATTCAAAACGCTTCTGTTATGGCAGCTAAGGATATGTGGGAAAAGACTAAACAAAAGCTAATACAAAAAACTGAGAAACTGGAAAATCTTATTTATGATTATGGATAGTAAAATACAAACAGTAAAATGATTTAGTCCGTTTAGTTATATATACTACTCCTGAGTATCTTATTGTCTGAGTATCGTATTGTTTTACAAAATTGTTCTTGTACTTCTTTGTTTCTCTTACCTTGTATACCAATGTTTTTTATTGTTATCTAAACCATGTATGTATTCTGTTAACTTCCTTGGAGCTTTTCTTCCGAGGACTCCACTGCAAATGGGCACTTTGTGTCCAGTTGGATTTATCCTGGTAAAATAATGTTAAAATAAAATAAATAAATAAATAAATAATATACAGGAGAGGCATACATTTATCAACCTGAAGAGAAGTTATGGACGGTAGTTAATAAATTGAAGGAATCCATGTAGGAGAGAAAGAGGACAATGGGATAAGCTGATCCTGCCACTAGAACAAGGTAGTTTAGGTTTACCTGACTTGAAGGGATATTTTAGAGCTACACAGTTAAGGCTCATATACATAACAAAAGCAGAAAGTTATAATTCAAAGTGGAACGGGATGATAATGAAGCAGGGGAGGAATTCAAGAAACACAAAGAAAGAAAGAGTAGGATTTTGAATACAGATGTTTAAGGAAAATAATAACCATAAAGCATATTATATTCATAAAGTACTAGAAAGTATTCTAAGAACTAAGCCAATATGAGAATAGAGAAAGGGGATTTTGCCATTAGGGATGACTGCAAGTAGGGGTACAGAAAATAGGTGAGATGGTTTAGAATTTACTGGAGAAACCTGGCAAATGAACCAAGATACTGGGAGGAAATAACTCAAGCAGGAAAGGTAATAGAGTGGGATAAGCCCGATAAGACATTTGGGTTGCAGGCTAGAGACTGCCTTCCCTACCAGGGCTTGATTCAGCGTACAAACAAAGAGAAAGGGATAGGCCCATTCAGTGTAGGTATAATGGTACAAAAGAAGCCCCTCTGCCAGTACTCCCAAATAAAACTCTATAATAAGAGGAATAAAATGCTTAGTCCATATACAAGATTCTCCATGTCCTGTATTAGGAGGTAGTTGGACAGGCCAGCAAAAATTTCAAGGAAAGCTACATGCACCATATGAACTGTAAGTAGCTACGTACTCAGAGAATAACCATAAGATCTCATTTATCTATGTTTGCAGTATTAGAATCCAATACTGCACTAAACTTCAGTCAAATACCACTATCTGTTCTGATCCCAAAACCATACCCAGAGTGTCCTAGTGGACAAATTCAACTTCACCTCCCCAACTTATGTCCATATTTCTTCCCTTGAATTACTTAAGTCCCTATACCCCAGCATCACTAGGGACCATAACATAGAAGCTCTTCTGAAAACCAAAAACAATAGCTGCATGGACCAAGACAATAAAACATGCTACCTCTTAATTAGTACAAAGTGCAGCATTTCTGAAATCCATCTTGAATACTTTCAGCCTTAGTCTCTCTGTGGGGTACGTATCTGATCTATGAAGAATGATTGCCATTGTGCCAGTGTGCAGAGATGACTCCACAGACAATTAGCCTCACCATCACTTATAAAATCATGGAACATGTCTTCTTTGTCAGCCTAACAATGAGTAAACAATGAAATTGATGATCTACAAACCCTCTAGCCTAATCAATTTGTCTTTGTGAAAAGTAGTTCCTGTCTTCTTAATCTGGTTGATTTCTTTGAAATGTAATGGATGCCATTGACAAAGGTCTTTTTGTCAATACTGCCTCAGTGGACCTCATTAAAGGCTTAAATATAATTTGCCGTACTGGTATTATTGACAAAGTCACTAGCCTAAACATCATCATCATCATCTTTTGGCTTTTCCCATTAGGGGTCGCCACAGCGGATCATCTCTTTCCATTTCTTCCTATCCTCTGCATCTTGCTGTGTCACACCAACACCTGAATGTCCTCTCTCACCACGTCCATAAACCTTATCTTAGACCTACCTCTTGTTCCCTTACCTGGCAGCTCCATCCTTAGCATCTTTTTCCCAATATACCCATTATCCCTCCTCAGCACATGTCCAAACCAATGCAATCTCGTCTCTCTTGCTTTGTCTCCAAACTGTCCAACATGAGCTGACCCTCTAATATACTGATTCCTAATCCTATCCATCCTAGTCACACCAAGTGCAAATCTTAACATCTTTAACTCTGCCACATCCAGCTCTGACTCCTGCCTTGTTGTCAATGCCACTGTCTCCAACCCATATAACTTGGCTGGTCTCACTACCCTCTTGTAGACCTTCCCTTTCACTCTTACTGGTACCCGTCTGTCACAAATCACTCCTGACACTCTTCACCCATTCCACCCTGCCTGTACTCTCTTCTTCACCTCTCTTCCACATTCACCATTACTCTGAACTATTGATCCCAAGTACTTAAACTCATCCACCTTTACCAACTCTACTCCCTGCATCCTCACCATTCCTCTACCCTCCCTCTCATTTACACACATATATTCTGTCTTAGTCCTGCTGACCTTCATTCCTCTGCTCACTAGAACATATCTCCACCTCTCCAGAGTCTCCTCAACCTGATTCCTACTCTCACTACAGATCACAATGTCATCTGCAAACATCATAGTCCACGGGGCCTCCTGTCTGATCTCATCTGTCAACCTGTCCATCACCACTGCAAATAAGAAAGGACTCAGAGCTGATCCTTGATGTAATCCCACCTCCACCTTAAATGGATCTGTCACTCCCACTGCAGTCCTCACCACTGTCACACTACCCTCATACATATCCTGTACCACTCTTACATAGTTCTCTGCCACTCCCGACTTCCTCATACAATACCACAACTCTTCTCTAGGCACCCTGTCATATGCTTTCTCCAAGTCTGCAAAGACACAATGCAACTCCTTCTGACCTTCTCTGTATTTCTCCAATAACACTCTCAGAGCAAACATTGCATCTGTAATGCTCTTTCCTGGCATGAAACCATACTGCTGATCACTAATCATCACCTCCCTTCTTAACCTAGCTTCTTCTACTCTTTCCTATAACTTCAAGCTGTGACTGATCAATTTTATCCCTCTGTAGTTACTGCAGCTCTGCACATCACCCTTATTCTTAAAGATAGGTACCAAAACACTTTTTCTCCACTCCTCAGGCATCCTCTGACTTTCCAAAATTTCATTAAACAATCTAGTTAAAAATTCCACTGCCATTTCTCCTAAGCACCTCCATGCTTCCATTGGTATGTCATCTGCGCCAACAGCCTTTCCATTCTTCATCTTCTTCATAGCTGTCCTTACTTCCTCCTTGCTAATCTGTTTCACTTCCTGATTCACTATCCCCACATCATCTATCCTTCTCTCTCATTCATTCTCTTCATTCATCAGCCTCTCAAAATACTCTTTCCATCTACTCAACACACTCTCCTCTCTTGTGAGTACCTTTCCTTCACTATCCTTTATCACCCTTACTTGCTGCATATCTTTCCCAGCTCTGTCCCTCTGTCTAGCCAATCGGTACAGGTCCTTTTCTCCCTCTTTAGTGTCCAATCTCTCATACAACTCTCCATACGCCTTATCCTTAGCTTTCTCCACCTCTCTCTTTGCCATGCGCCTCATCTCCTTATACTCATGTCTACTTTCTTCATCTCTTTGACAATCCCACTTCTTCTTCGCCAGCCTCTTCCTCTGTATACTCTCCTGTACTTCCTTATTCCACCACCAGGTCTCCTTGTTCTCCTTCCTCTGTCCAGATGTCTCACCAAGCACCTTTCTAGCAGTCTCCCTTACTAGTTCTGCTGTAGTTACCTAGCTATTCGGTAACTCTCCACTGCCTCCCAGTGCCTGTCTTAACTCTTCCCTAAACTCCACTTCACAATCACCATTTTTTAACTTCCACCATTTAACCCTTGGCACTGCTTTCACACTCCTCCTCCTCTTCTTGATCACCAATGTCATCCTACAGACCACCATTTTATGCTGCTTAACTACACTTTCCCCTGCCACCACTTTACAGTCTCCAATCTCCTTCAGACTGGCCCTCCTACATAGGATATAATCCACCTGTGTGCATCTACCTCCACTCTTGTACGTCACCCTATGCTCCTCCCTCTTCTTAAAATACGTATTCACCACAGCCATGTCCATCCTTTTCACAAAATCCACACTCATCTGACCTTCTGCATTCCTCTCCTTAACACCATACCTGCCCATCACTTCCTCATCCCCTCTGTTCACTTCACCAACATGCCCATTAAAGTCCGCTCCAATGACTAGTCTCTCACCCTTGGGTACACTCACCACAACTTCATCCAACTCACTCCAAAATTTCTCTTTCTCATCCATTGCACACCCAACTTGTGGAGCATATGCACTAACAACATTCATCATTACACCATCAATTTTGAGCTTCATAAACATCACTCTGTCAGACACTCTCTTCACATCTAAAACACTCTTGGCATATCGTTCCTTTAGTATAACCCCTACCCCATTTCTCCTGCCATCCACACCATGATAGAACAATTTGAACCCGTTTCCTAAACACCCGGCCTTACTTCCCTTCCATCTGGTCTCTTGCACGCACAATATATCAACCTTCCTACTCTCCATCATATCAGCTAGCTCTCTTCCTATACCAGTCATACTGCCAGCATTCAAAGTTCCTACCCTCACTGCTACACTCCTAACCTTCCTCCTCTCTTCCTGCCTTCGGGCATGCCTTCGCCCTCCTCTTCTCCTTCGGCCAACAGTAGCCCAATTTCCGCCAGCACCCTGTTGACTAACAGTACTGGTGGTGGTCGTTGTTAACCCGGGCCTCTGATATGGGGGTTTATGTTCACTAGCCTAAACATAAACCCCCATATCAGCCATTGGGTTGTAAATTTGCTTTGTGATTGCACACAATAAGAGTTGGTGGTATTTGACCAAGAGGGATAAGATCTTGACTATGACCTAGGCAACATGAGTTCCATTAGCATCTCGGCAGCAACTGGAGCTGGTAAGGGGATAGGAGGAGTGAAGTGGCTTTGAAAGCTCACCTCTTCTCAGGCACAGGGTGTTGAGCCCATACTTAGGGCACTCAGTGCTGTAGAAGAGTCCGTGATAGAGACCAAAGACCACATGTGAGCATTGATCTTGAGGGGACAGGCAGTCATGAGTGGTTACATCACTTGGGAAAATGAGTGACATGTCCTTGTGAATGACTAATGCATTCTGAGACCTGGGGCTGTTTATTAGGCATGTACAGTGGTGTTAGGGATTCAACATAGAAAAAAAATATCTTGTAAATTATTGTAAAGTTACTCCACAATATTCTGCTTTCTTCTTGAAACAAACAAATGGATTGTAGTGCTCTGTTGTCTTGGAGGGGGGGATTAATGGACATATAGAACCAAGCAGAAGGGGTGACTTGGTTATGGACAGGACAAAAATAGTGCAAAATGTAAGAGTGTTTAAAAGTTTGCAGTACCTTTTCATCTAAAATGCATTTTACTAGTGGTGTCAAAATAGACTTTCTCGAGTACACTAATTTTTGGCATCTAGTTCTGCAATGGAGCTGTCAAATGTCTATGGTTAATCAAGTTTATTGATGACTGAAAACTGAGTGCTATTAATGACTTCCTCATGGACATCCATTTCCTCCAAGTGGGCCTTGCCATAATCAGCACTTAGTACACTGACTATGGCCTTAAGTTTAACACTAAAAAGTGCTGTGTACCTGCCTTTATGAAACAAGTCTATCCTACTGTTTACCCCATAAATGGGACCTCATTTAATCCTGACATAGCAATCTAGGTATCTTCATCAGCAACAAACTATTCTTTTATTATTACTTATAAGTTACAGCTAGGAAATCCTTCTACCTTGCCCAGTTAATTACCAAAGGTATAGCTGATGGTAGATGAGCAGTTTGGATTCAGATCAAGATGCAGCACAACTGACCAGATGTTTGCAGTGAGCAAATACTTGAGAAGAAGCTCCAAATGAGGAAAGAGTCCAACTGTGCATTCTTAGACTTGGAGAAGGTGTATGACTAGGTCTCATGAAAGCTGATTTGGGCAGGCTTGCAGTGGTTTGAAGTCCCAGAAACAGTGATAGAGTTAGTGCAAACTATGTACAAGGACCCAATGACTCAAATATAAGCAGTGTTCAGGCTCACAGAAGAGTGCATGTTCATCAGGGTTCAGCTGTGAGTCCGCTGCTGTTCATACTGGTGATGGATTAAATTAGCAAATAAGCTGGAGGGACAGATCAACAAAGTTGCTGTATGCAAATGACATGGCATTACAGGCAGACTTTGAGCAAGAATGTCATCAAAGCATAGGGGAATGGAATGCAAAACTGAAGGCACATAGGATGAAAATGAGTACAGATAAAACAGCTGTAATGGCAGCATACTGGGGGGGGGGGTCCAAATAATCTGAGAACTGTGATAGAAGGGAAATAGTGCAATAAGTTAACAGCTTCAAGTATCTGGGAGAAGTGGTTAAGGAGGAGGGAAGTCTCAATGAAGAGGTCAAATCTAGAATCAGAGGGGTGCAGCCAATTGGCAATGTGTCAGGTGTAGTATATGAAGGAAGAATGCCAAAGAAGCTGAAAAGTAAGGTGTACAAAACAGTAGTGTGACCAGTACTAGGTGGAACATAAACTTGGGCATTAAAGGCAGAGCAGCTAAGAAAGCTAGAGTTGATGGAGATGAAGTGCCTGTGATGGGTGGTAGGATGCACACTGTAAGACAGATGAAGAAATGACATTAAGAGCAGAAGCCAAAGTAGCTCCAATTCAGAAAAAGTCGAAGAGAACAGATTAAAATGGTGCAAGTACATGTGCAGAAAAGCAGAAGGCAATCTGGTAAAGACGATTTGGGACAGACACACAGATGGCAAGAGGAAATGAGGGAATTCAGCAAAGATGTGTATGGACTGTATGAGAGAAGGTCTGCGACAGTCGGGCATTAGTGCCGAAGAAGGAAAGAGTGGCATTGACTAGAGAGAGAGATGGTGACAGTTCATGCAACACCCCAACCCCATGCAAAAAAATGGGAAAAAAAGGCTGATGAAGATGATGATAATGTTATGACAAGTCCAAGGTTGTCATTACCCCCACACACATTCTTCACTCATTACCAATCATTAAATACAATGCACTATTTCAAATTTACCTCTCTGTACTCCTTACCTAACTACGAAGACTGCAATATTTTCTAACTAAAAATAAGTGCAATTTACCTTAGTTACCCAGACAAACGAGCTCTCTCTCTTAGCTTTTCTCTGTCTCATATAGGCTCCTCTGTGATGATTTTTTCCAGGCTATTAAAGATCCTGTCCAGCTGACAACTACCATTTCAGAAATACTGGTAATATTAAAAACACTTCCTCTAAATACTTCACCCTTTAAATACTTCATCCTTTATTACAACATAAATAAGATATCTTTGAAGGGTGGGTTCCTTACCCAAGTCATAATCCCCTACCAATGGAAAAAGCTCCCCTTGGATATCGAAAGTGTAACACAATGGCCTCATTCAGGTTCTGCTATGATGATGGAATGATTACCTACAAATTTATTCCAGATGTAAGCATATGGACTCATTGAGCAGAGTGGCAGACGCACCCACTAACCTCTCTAGGTTGTATGTCTTGGTTCTGCATGGTCACAGACTGCCTGACTAGTAATAAACTACAAAACTATGACTATAGCTGTGGGACTACTAATGTGGGCTATCATTCTGGATATGACACTGAATATTTGCTGTTACTAAAAAACTTCAGAAACTTGGATAAGATAGTGGTGTGATAAAACTGTTCAACAGCTACCTCAGCAATCATGCCTCTAGGTAATCTCAGCTGAAACTGGTCATTTTAAGATGGGGTTTCCTTACGGTATGTTTAGAATCCAATATTATTTTTTCAAATTATCTCTTTACTGAACAACCAAAAAATTAAGCTCTCTGTGTATGTCAAAGACTTGCTTACCTTAAAAAAGGAAATATCACTTCCCTATTACAGAAAGATATACATAGCAATTTCTATAATGACTGACACTGATTACATAATAATATGTTAATAATAAAGTCTGCTTTGATGACCTCTAGAACTTCTATATAACTATATCATGCTAACCTTATGCAAGCCCTATGCCCACTTAATAACTCTATTGGACAAAATGGTCAGAAGAGATACATTGGTTGTTGGCTCATTTAGCCGCTTTACTTCATGAATCATAACCAAACTAAAATATTGTTATAAAATCACTAACCAACTTATACCTAAAGCCACAAAAGCCTTAGGTATTTATGCTCTTATCCCCTCATTAGGGCATGCCACACTAGTAAGATCACTCAGCTCTTGCCAAAATGCTTGCATGATGCAAACTGCAATAAACAAGAGCTCTCATTTCATATTTCTATTTATTTTTTTTTATAGTATTATTTGTGGGTAAGTGGGAAGGGCTCAGGATCCTTTCCAGCCATGACCTAGGCCTCATAGCCTAAGAAGAAATAGACACATTTTGTAGAAGTATATATGAAGATCCTGTGGAACATAAAGATGCTAAATGGATAGAAGTAAAACAAATAATAAGTTTAAAGGTACAGGATATGACATGGGATGAAGGAACAAACAGAGATATTGAAACAAAGTCAAGAAAAGCCTCTAACTGGAAACCCCAGGCACAGATGCAGTACCTAACTTTTGGTTAAAAGTATTACCATCTTTGCATGGAGATTTAGCCATGAGTAAGAACTATTTATATGCACACCCTGAATAGACATCAACCTGGTTAGCAACAGGAAAAATGATGCTCCTACTTAAAAGTGAACCTGCAAGCAACCCTAAAAATTATAGACCAATAACTTGCCTTCTGGCAACATATAAACTATACACTGGAATTAATGCCAACAGAGTTTATAGTCCTTTAAAAGAAAACTCATTTAGGGCAGTAGGACAAAACGGCAATAAAAGAAAGTCATATAGAACAAAGGATCATCTGTTGTTAAATAAAGTCATAGTGGAGAACTGCAAAAAGGGGAATAATCTAAGTATGGCATGGATTGACTACAAAAAAAGCATTTGGTAGTATCCCACATTCATGGAAAAGAAGAGTGTTTAAAAATGTTTAAGATACATCCTACACTGATCGGCTACATTACAGTGACCATGAAACAGTGGCAGACTACTCTGCAATTAAGCCATGATAAATGAATTATTATCCCAGGGATAAAAATTCAAAGAAGGGTATTCCAAGCTGAGTCCCTGTCATCATTGCTATTCTGTCTTCCCTTAACCCATTAAGCTGTCTACTTAACAGCTTACGTCATGACTATAATTTGGCTCCTAGAAAACAAATTGTAAAGAGTTCTCATCTTCTCTTTGTCGATGATTTAAAACTGTATAGCTCTTCAGATGAGGAACTGAAAGCACAACTGCAAGTAGTCAAAACTTTTTCATATGATCTAAGAATGTCATTTGGTCTTGATAAATGTGCAAAAGCAACCTTTCAAGCAGGAAAGCTGCAGCACCAAGAAAACATCAGTTTGGGAAAAGAATGTGATATAAAAGAACTTGATCAAGAGGGAATGCATAAATATTTGGGAACTGATGAAGAATCAACAATAAAACATGAACAAATGTGAATAAAATTTAGTAAGGAATATTTTAGAAGGCTTAAATTAATTCTGAAAACACCGTTGACATCTAGGAACAAAATTCAAGCTATAAACCAATTTGCTCTTCCTGTCCTAACTTACAGTTTTGGAGTGACTGACTGGCCCCAAAAGGTGTTGGATAGATTGGACAGGAAAACAAGAAAGATGCTTCGTGCTCACCAAATGATTTATAAAAATCAGTTCATGCCAAGATTATATGTTCCCCGTTCTGAAGGCAGTATGGGCCTCGTTGAAATGATTACATGTATAGATCTGCAATTGCGAGACTGCACATATATCTGCTGACCTCACAAGACCCAAACATAGTGAAGGTTTTGAAACATGAGGAGAATAAATCTAAGATGACTTATCTGCTTAGTCTAGCAGAAACATACATGGAAATCAAACCAGAAGTAGATAAAAATCAGGCGGCAGCTGAATGTGCTAAAAAATGAAAGACTGTAAGGTGAAGGATCAGATGAGAAGGCAAGAAATGTAGAAAATTAATAAATATAGTTGCAGGTATAGAAAACTCCTGGAAGAACCTCATGTTGATCAGGATTGAACACATGAATGGTTAAAGAGAGGCTAATTCAAACCAAAAGATGACAGGTTAGTATTGCCAGCCCAAGACAGTGGCCTACATACACGTTGGTTTACAAAGTCCATTGAACATGTGGGAGAAACAGACAAATGTAGGTTTTGTAAAACATAAGTGGAAACAGTTGCATACCTTGTTGCTGGTTGTGACATATTAATGGCAGAAGGACTGTATACTGAAAGGCATAATAATGTGGCAAAACTGTTGCGCTGGGGATTGCGCAAACATTATAATACTGAAGAAGCTGAAAAACACTGTAAACATGAGCCACAGAGGAGCATCATAGAAAATGCTGAAGTCTACATCACATGGGATCACCCATTACCAACAGTTCAAAAGACAGATGCTAGAAAAACGGATATAGTGGTCCATGAAAAGAAGACAAAAGTAGCATTGATTATTGAAATCGCTACACCCAGTGACTACAGAGTCTTGTGTACAGAGAGACACAAAGTATCAGGATTTGCAGGCAGAAACGAGAGCAATGTGGAAGAAAGATACCCAGACAGTTCCAATAGTAGTAGGAGCAACACGTCTTATAAAAAAGAATCTACAATCGTATTTATATATGTTACCAATACATGTAACTCTGTACGAATTGCAGAAGAAGTCATTACTGGGCACATTGCGGGTGCTGCAAAAAGCACTTCTGGCTGACATCAAAGATTGAAACAACACTAATTTCATGAACTTTAATCATACTTTGACTTTGGAATGGGGTCCATTTCCGAGATGGTATTAGAAACCAACATGATTGGGAGAAATTAAAAAAAAAACTATAACATCTATTGGAACAATATTTGATATTCAGTGTTACAGCATTTTATAGATTCCACTGAAAATATTTAACATCTGTTGAAACAGAATTACAGCTAGAGAATTCAGTATTATAGAATGTTGAAATTGTTAAGGATTACAATCATAGAGAATTTAATCATTTAATATAGTGCTATGTCTCAGTAACAGACATAAATCATGAAGTAGTGTTACCAAATCACATTTTCCGCATGCTAACTACTTACCATTTTGTGGAAAAGCTATGTGTCGTCTTGCATCCTTAACACTTAAACTGATTAAATAGGGTTATTACCCCAGTGTTGCCAATAGAGTAGGAGTTTGAAATTACAGTTAATCACTGAGATCACAGAAGTAAGGGGGTCCTTACTCTTGGCCTTATAACAAGGGAAAATGGATTCTAAAAAAATGTTTTTCTAGCTTTCTAGACTTGCATTCCAGCAAAGATTATGTTGCTATGCTATATGACTGCAAATGTTTCAGAGCTATGAGTTAAATGAATATTCAGAACTTTTGCAGCCCCCCTTTGCCCTACAAACCATTCTCTCCTTTATGTACATTGTGTTTCATTAAGTTGTTGTTGTTTGTCTTTCGGCTTTTCCTGGTTAGGGGTCGCCACAGCGGAACTCCGGTCCGCTAATGATTGGCAGTAAATTTTCATGAACGCTGAGGTGCCTGCTCAACGTCCAACCTTCATCGAAGGCACACCCTTAAGCATGTTTTTTGAACGCCACCCAACCGTGGGGATGACATGCAGACTTCACACAGAAGGCACTCCCCGCACTCCAGCCGAGAATTGAACGGGAGAACCTCTTGCTGTGAGGCAACAACGCTACCGCTGCACCACCGTGGCAGTACAGTTTAACCTGCTTCTTATGTCAGAGGCATGGTACCTTCTGTGTGAAGTCTGCACATGTAGATTTTGACTGGGTGGTCAAGTTTCCTCCAGAGACTCCCACGTCCCAAAGACCTTGCATTTCTAAATTATTCATAATTGTGTGTGTGTTTGTGTGTGTGTGTGTGTGTGTGTACATGAATACATATATGGATGTTTCTGTGTATGTGTGTGCGCAAATGTACACACTGTGTGTGTGTGTGTGTGTGTGTGTGTGTGTGTGTGTGTGTGTGTGTGTGTGTGTGTATGGATGTTTTTGTGTGTGTGCGTAAATGCACAAACGTGTGTGTGTGTGTGTGTGTGTGTGTGTGTGTGTGTGTGCGCATGTGTGTGTGTGTGTGTGTGTGTGTGTGTGTGTGTGTGTGTGTGTGTGTGTGTGTGTGTGTGTGTGTGTGTGTGTGTGTGTATCTCTCTCTGCAGGTGAGCCCTCCCCCACTCCCCCAGGCAGGATGAAAGTATGTGTCATCCCTGAATGAATGCCAGGATAAGCTCGTGCTCCTTATAGCTGTCATTCAAGTACGTAGATAATTGGAGAAAGATGAACAAATGAATTAATATTGAATTTATTAACTTTTGCCCTATGTCTAAGTTAGTACAAATTATACTTGTACCGCATATTATAACTATATATGTCTAAGTTTGTATGAAGTATACCTGTGCTAGCTACTATAAATATAGATGTTTGAGTATAAGGTTTACCTGTGCTAGATACAGTAACTATAAGTAAGTATAAGGTGTATAATGTAGTATAGATGCCTAAGTGAGTATAAAGTGTATAATATATCTATACTTACAGTATCTAGCACAGGTACACCCTATACTCAGACATCTATACTTACAGTACCTAGCACAGGTACACCTTATACTCACTTAGGCATCTATGCTACATTATACACCTTATACTCACTTAGGCATCTATACTTACAGTATCTAGCACAGGTACACCTTATACTCAGATATCTATACTTACAGTACCTAGCACAGGTACACCTTATACTCACTCAGTCAACTATACTACATTATACAATGACCCCCCCCATTAATATTCCAAAATGTGCATGCTGATTGGTCAGCATGCATGTTGTAAATCAGAGTTATATTAATGGAAAAAGGTCCGGTCACCCAGACTTTTTCCATTAGTATATAACTTTTTTTTTTTTTTACAGCAACGGAGAACACAAGATCTCTGTTGCTTTTTACAACCTGTCTCGCTATGTTAAATGAGTTTAACATAGCAAGACAGCTTTTTTTAAAGCTGTCTCGCTATGTTAAACCCGTTTAACATAGTGAGACACTCTAAAAAGCAACAGAGATCTTGCTTTCTCTGTTGCTTTTTTCAAAACTGTCTTGCTATGTTAAATGGGTTTAACCTAGCGAGACAGCTTTAAAACAAGCAACGGAGATTCTCCGCTGCTTTTTCTAAAGCTGTCTCGCTATGTTAAACTTATTTAACATAGCGAGACAGGTTGTAAAAAGCAACGGAGATCTTGCTTTCTCCGTTGCTTTTGCCCTCAGCTCTGATGTACTGCGTAAGTATACGCATGCTCAGTACATCAAAACTGCTGCAGAATACCAGACAGCTGCGGAAGGGCAGCAAGGAGACATTATACAATGCCATTATTTAAGCAAAGTAATTATTTTTTTTCTTAAATAATGTCATTGTATAATAGCAATAGCCCACTTCTGTGTGTGGGTAATGCTGGATTTACCCATGGTTGGCTTTGTTTGGCCACTCGGGCTTCGCCCTCATGACCAAACCACACCAATCGTGGGTAAATCCAGCATTACCCACACCCAGGCGTGGGTTATTGCTATAATGTAGTATACATGCCTAAGTGAGTATAAGGTGTACCTGTGCTAGGTACTTTAAGTATAGATGTCTGTGTATGAGAGTCCTGGTAATGATTCCGGGTACTAGAGCAAGGACATTTTGTGCGGTGTCTAACTCATTTCTGTTTACAAGGACACATTTGTCCTGTGTGTTTTCTATTTTCACTCATTAGAATGAAAATAAAATTGCTTTTTGGTAGTTTGCTATTCTGCACTGCTTTTTAGCATGCTGCTAAATCTGACTGGAAATCACTCTTTTACAAAATCATTATAATTTTTCAGTCCCTGTTTGCTATTTAATCATGGATTCTCCCTGTTAATTGGCTCTCAAATTATGCTTCTATGTTCTTCTGAACTAGTAGCATCCTGTACTTACATGACATGAGGTTCAGGTTTTTCGTTTTTTTTACAAGGCTCTTAAAACAGTTTTATCCCTGCTAGATTAAACTGACTCTTCAACAGAGATCCTTAATGTTGCATTGATTAGCTCATTTATTTGGTCAAGATGATCCAGAATGCCCAATACTTGGTTATATTCCAACAGTGTACTATAAATCACACGAACTGTGCCAAAATATGTATCCATACAATCTACCTAATGTAGGATCACACAATCACATTTCAAGATAGAAGATGCAGAATGGATACAGATTGTTAGCATTTCCTTAAAACCATACCCTAGTTCATATTGAGCAAATCTGTGTCTTTTCTGTCAAAGGACATCAGTTTGCAACATTCATAGTTTAGTTTCAGATTCAGGGCCAACAGCTTTTGCAGTAGTTGTAAAATACACTTTACTAGGTATAGCACACAATACCCCTTTCTGCAGGCATTGGTAGGTGTGATGACTACTGGACTAGTGTGGGTACTTATCAAACCTATTGCTCAAGCATGCAGCCTATGACCACATATGCACACGTGCGTGCACACACACACACACACACACACACACACACACACACACACACACACACACACACACACACACACACACACACACACACACACACACACACACACACACACACACACACACACACACACACACACACACACACACACACACACACACACACACACTCTTGGATTATGTGGCTGTTTCCTGTTTGACTTTATGTAACTCTGTTGCTCTGTATGACAACTCAAGCTCTGCTGACTGCAGAGCTTCAGTAAATATCAAACTTTTTTTGTGGCATACAAAGATGAAGCCCTTCCATACTCAGCCAATGCATGAGGTAACAGCCCATGTACTGGAAAACCCAGCCAAAGAGGGAGAGGAGTGCAAAGATATTACCTGCTGACATATCCCTCAACTGTCCAGAATTTTGCAGATTTTGTCTTATATTTTTGGTCTGTTTTCTGATATATCATCCAGGATTGCAGACACAAAATAATAACAGACATTTGAGTTTCGGACTTCACATCATTCAGAAAATGTGTGTTAATGCAAAACCTGATATCTCACTTCTTTATAAAATTTCTAAGAGCAATAATTAAAACTTGTCCCTGATTTTGGACCTTTATTCCACCCATTATTTTTGGCTTTGTCCAGAATTCTTGCACTGAGAGGTTAATAGGTATGCCTCCTCAAATTTCTTATGGAGAGGAACATACCCCATGTTGCAAGGATCACTTTTGAAGCAGCTGTTTCATCTGTTGTAGGGTTCATTTTATATTAATGAATCCATGGTGGAGACTGGGGACTTGATGGAACCCTCGCACTTGAAGATAGGGGGTATCACTGCCTGTGGAGTTATGTCACCCCCAAATGTTGTTGATAGCCTTGCATTGTACGTATTGCATGTCCATTCCTAAAGTACTTAGCATGCAAAAAGGAATGCTAGGGCATAATAAAAATCCCTTTATGAGTGCCTGGGTGATTACTGTGCCATTACCAGCTCTCATACAATAGGGACAAATACCGATCAGCCAAAAGATCTGTGGGCACAAAGAGCCCCCCTGAAAAAATAAGATTCTGAAGGTTTACAATTAGATTTGTAAACTGCAGTTGATTGAGAGTGACAATGTCGACTTGCAGTTTTCCAAGAGGTAGTTTTGTGAACCCAAATATGACTACACTATATTACATGGGTAATGCAGTTCTAGTATTTGAGTTCGGAATTTTTAGTGGAGATCATGGTTCAGTGAGGAACAGTGAATTAAATCATTTCCTCACTGTAGTGGGATCTTGGAGTTGGTATATATAATTTGCAGGGTGTGAGATGGGGGCGGGGACCTGCAAAATTGTAAAAGTAATGTACCATTAAGTCTAAAGTGTCACGGTACATTACGGTGCATAGCTTAGGTGACTGACGTCACCTCCTGCTATGTCAAATACATCAATATACGGGAGTTGATGTATTCAGTTTCAAGTTTCCTGCTTGTCTGCTGTTGCAGTTTTCAAGATACTGGTTTAACGTTGAGGTCGATTGACAGCTGTAGTTTCAAGGTTTCAGTAGTAAACTGATTCTGAAATATCATTTGCAAATTGTTTTCAGGATGGTTCTGTAAACTGACATTTTTCATTTGTTAGGAAGTTTTGTTTCATAAGTTACAGTCGACTCTTATTCTGTTGAATCTGCACTTGTCTATTTCTTTTTAATTGCATGATGGTAAAACATTATACCTGTCTTTGTGATATTGCTAGAGTACACACAACAGACCTCCATTATATTTACTGCCAGTGACTGAGGATCCTTAACGCTATAGGAAACTGTACTGCAGTAATTTTTGCTATCTGCTCCATAGACAAAACAATATTGAGATGAATTACAAATATGGCAAAGATACAGATATTTTAATGAATAAATATACCAGCGGTAGGTACAGCACAACAAACAGAGCAAATGCCAGAATAATAATGAAATAAAAGTACCAATTTCTGTTTGTAGTCACACCATGCAGATTCTCCTGGTTACCAAAAAATCACGTCTTTTCAGACCACAGTTCTTTGTTTAAGAAAGCAATATCCAGTTCTTATTCAAGCATATATGTCGTCTTTTCAGACCACAGTTCTTAGTTACAGAAGCAATATCCAGTTCTTATTTAGGTATATATTGGTTTATTGAGACATTCGGTAAGCGCTTTCGCTGACAAGCTTTTTCAAACCTATAATACTACATCTCAGCAACAGCTTATATATACATTCAAAGCAATTAAATAATTAAGTAATTAAATACTTTAATCAATTAAATACTTAAAAACCTAGGGCATACTTTTAAAACTTGAACCATAAAATAATATTATTAGCATTTATCTATGAAATTTATATATATACATATTTCAATAAACCATATTATATTGTGTAAAACTATCATATTAGCATACTGTTATTACTGTAATCAAATTACTTAAAATAAAAGTAAAGTTAATGAAATATCAATAAATATCCCTATAGCAGACAATTATCCAAGGGGGAGGAATCGCTCAATGAGCAGGGGCAGACAAAAGAGAAAGGCTCAAACCAACGAGTTGAAGGAACCAACATTAAAGAAAATGTGGGAGAAATTAACATAGTTCATAACCTATCACACAGACCACTCAATACATATGAAATGGAGGTCCTGAATAAGGGCCTGTCTTTTGTTCCATCAAAGCGTAGTTGTATTACTGATACCATATTAGATTTGAAGGTGTTTGTAAGAAATTTACAGCTGAAAATTATGTTCTCTGATGATAAAACTATAAGACAGGACACTGTTTAAAAAAAAACGAGCCTAATGATACCCAATTTGCATCCATCCCTTGAGGTTTTTAGTAAAGCTGTTGAAAAAGAAGTTTATGCTCTTCAGAATAAAAGCATTAATTTAACTAAGAATAACTTAAGTTTAAAGCAAACTAGAGCCCTGAATGATTTAATGTATGATAATAATATATCTATCAGGCCAGCAGATAAAGGTGGTCCTATAGTGATAGTAGACAGAGTGGACTATGAAGATAGAATGGAGGGAATGTTATGTGATACGTCACATTACAAGATTATCACATATTCTGAAGTACAACACATTATTAACAGGGTGTACAATAACTTGGAAGACGTATAAATTAGGAATAATGGATTATCAGTTATTGGATTATCTATTTTTAGAAGAGCCTACTATCCCTATCATTCAAGGACTGCCCAAGATTCACAAAAATCCTAATAACCCTCCATTGAGACCCATCGTGTCAGGCCGAGGCTGGGTCACTGAAAATATCTCTTTTTATTTAGAGAGGACTTTGAAACCTTATGTAATCAATAATAGGTTTATACTTAGAGACTCAAAGAAATTTTTATTGGATTTTTATGAAGTGACCAGAGGGCGGGATAGAGACTCATATCTGTTGCTTGTTACTATGGATGTGAATTCATTGTTTACAAACATCCCTAATGACAAAGGGTTAGAGAGCATATTTAAATATCTTACTTCACATTCTGATTTATCACCTATCAGGATAGATTTTCTTTGTACTTTGCTTGAGACAGTGTTAGAAAGCAATGCATTTTTATTTAACAGCAATTTTTTCTTACAAAAAGATGGCATGGCTATGGGCACTTCATGTGCCAATAGCTACGCCAACTTAGTCATCGCCCTATGGGAGAAAGAAAAACTTTTTTGCCTTAACAAGTATCAGGAACATGTCCTTTTTTATAGACGCTTTGTGGATGATTTATTTTTTCTTTGGCATGGTAGCATAGATGAGTTACATATTTTTGAGGAACAAGTGAACAGGTTAACCCCCTTTCTAAAATTTACTATGAATTACTCTATACAGAATATATCATTTTTAGATGTGAACATATGGCGTATGTCGACTGGTGGGTTTAATACAGGAGTGCATCGAAAATCTTGCCATAAGAATACTCTCTTACATAGAGATAGCATGCACCCATCTCACATTTTTACGAATGTCCTGAAGGGACAGGGCATTAGGGTATCTAGATTGAACACATGTCTTAATGATTTTGAAGAAGAGCTAAATGACTTAGGGGATAGATTTCGTAATAGAAAGTATAAATCCAAAGAAATAAAGAAAATATTTGAACAAGTTAAAAGTATAAGACATGATTGTGCTTGCCCTGTTTTTTCTGATACTGGATTACAGAGGTACAGAACTAATGATAATGAGAAATTGCATAAAGGTGAGAGCCATTTAAGGTATACACTTTATTACACACAGGATGTGCAATCTATCAAAGATGTTATTATTAAACATTGGGACTTGCCATTTAAGGTATACACTTTATTACACACAGGATGTGCAATCTATCAAAGATGTTATTATTAAACATTGGGACTTGCCATTTAAGGTATACACTTTATTACACACATGATGTGCAATCTATCAAAGATGTTATTATTAAACATTGGGACTTGCCATTTAAGGTATACACTTTATTTCACACAGGATGTGCAATCTATCAAAGATGTTATTATTAAACATTGGGACTTGCCATTTAAGGTATACACTTTATTACACACAGGATGTGCAATCTATCAAAGATGTTATTATTAAACATTGGGACTTGCCATTTAAGGTATACACTTTATTACACACAGGATGTGCAATCTATCAAAGATGTTATTATTAAACATTGGGACTTGCCATTTAAGGTATACACTTTATTACACACAGGATGTGCAATCTATCAAAGATGTTATTATTAAACATTGGGACTTGCCATTTAAGGTATACACTTTATTACACACAGGATGTGCAATCTATCAAAGATGTTATTATTAAACATTGGGACTTGCCATTAAAGGTATACACTTTATTACACACAGGATGTGCAATCTATCAAAGATGTTATTATTAAATATTGGGACTTACTCATGCTAGACCCTGAGGTCACTAAGCATGTAGGTATAAGACCACAGTTTGCATACAAGAATAAGAGAAGTTTGCACAGGATGTTATGTTGTGCAAATCACAAACCAAGTAGGGACATTACATACCCTAATGGTACTAGTTCATGCACCAAATGCAATTTTTGTAACTACATTAATAACATTAGTATTTTTGTACATCCTACAACAGGACAATTATTTCCAATTAAAGTAAATGCTAGCTGTGATACCAGGCATGTAGTTTACATTGCTAACTGCACATCATGTTTCTCATTTTATATTGGCAAGACAGATAGAATGTTAAAAGAAAGAATAAGGGAACACTTGTATCAGATTCATATTAAGTCGGAAGTCAACGCCTTATCTAAACATGTTTTACAGAACGACAATACCCACATGTTTTTATTCTCAGTACTACAAGTTAATGTACCTAATGTCAGAGGGGGAGATATTAAAAATTTTACCGAGCAAACTGAGGCACAATGGATTATAAAAATGAAAGCTCATATCCCCCCGGGCTTGAATGATAGGGTCCCTTTAAAGCCAGTATTAAAAAATAGGAGACACAGAATCAAATGAAATATTTTTAAAGTTTTTATTTTATTGATATTTCATTAACTTTACTTTTATTTTAAGTAATTTGATTACAGTAATAACAGTACGCTAATATGATAGTTTTACACAATATAATATGGTTTATTGAAATATGCATATATATAAATTTCATAGATAGATGCTATTAATATTATTTTATGGTTCAAGTTTTAAAAGTATGCCCTAGGTTTTTAAGTATTTAATTGATTAAAGTATTTAATTACTTAATTATTTAATTGTTTTGAATATATATATAAGCTGTTGCTGAGATGTAGTATTATAGGTGTGAAAAAGCTTGTCAGCAAAAGCGCTTACCGAATCTCTCAATAAACCAATATATACCTAAATAAGAACTGGATAATGCTTCTGTAACTAAGAACTGTGGTCTGAAAAGATGAGATATATGCTTGAATAAGAACTGGATATTGCTTTCTTAAACAAAGAACTGTGGTCTGAAAAGACGTGATTTTTTGGTAACCAGGAGAATCTGCATGGTGTGACTACAAACAGAAATTGGTACTTTTATTTCATTATTAAAGATACAGATAATTGTATTCACTAGAAAGAATTGTAATCCAAAAGGTAAACTTTGTTCTATATTATATAGTCACAAATATTTTCCTAGTGTAAAAAATGAAATAAAATGTAAACCTGTAATCAAGAAACAGATTGTCAAGTCAAAATGGCTTTTTTATAAGACTTTCACAAATATAGGGAACATGAGGAAAGGCGTATAAAATGATAAGTGAAAACACTAAAATTTTAAAGTTTAAGTACCTAATAAATGAGAAAAAAATGTATATTGATATTCATAGCATAAATCCCGGAGATTTCTAGCCATGGAAATTAAAGGGTTTAAATTCTTCAACTATTCCAACAGTTCAGCACAATACTTGGTAGCCTACTGACTGCTCTAAAATTATCTGTGTCTCACTTTTTGAGCCACAAAAAAATCCAATCCTATTTGACCTCCTATTTCTTCACAAAACCAGTGGGTCTATAAACACCCTCATTAGACCAGTAAAAAGACTCACTGGAGCAATGGGTTCTTAGCCCATATAATTCCCCAGACTGTGGTAAAAGTAACCACTGCAGGTCAAACAAAGTGCTACTTTGGCTACCTTTAAGGTTAGCCTTGATAATTCAGTGAGCAGACAAAAACCTGCTCCAGGGTTATCATATATAGCTCTGCTCTGTTTAGGAAGTGAGCTCTATTAAAGCCTTGTAAAGGGTAGCAAAAACTTTTTTAAGTGTGCATATTTAAAGAACTATAAAGCTAGGCATCTTATGGTCTCTGTGATCTTTTGTCTAGTATTGCTACTATGTTTCTGTGTACCAATATTTGAAATAGGCTGTAACAGGCAAAATATAAGCTTATGCTGAAATATGTCAGTAGCTAAATTCCAGAATAGTGCAAAGGATCTACGAGACAAGGAAACCACAAGCCACCATGTCAAACAAAAAGAAGAAATTCACATTGAAATTAACTACCTAAAGTTCACATCCATCTACTCACATAAAATGCATAAAAAACATTCTGCAGGACAGGCCCCCACCCCTTCATGGGTGCTCATCTGCTGTAAACTCACAAATCACTTGCTTGTTGTCATTTTCTCCCAATGGCAAATGCCTTACCTGCCACTAGCTGAATCCTGGTAAATTACATAGCCCTCACACTGTAGACTGTATAACCTTCCCAGAATGCAAACCCTAATCCTAGCAATCATATCTGTTTCCTAATCATGACCTGAATTTTTGCTTCCTAAACTTTCCCTAAAACTCTCTGTCACTCTCTAAACCTAAATTTCCTAATCATTTCCTAACCCTAAACTCTCTGCCTACTCCCTAAGCCTAAATTCCTAGATCACCCCCAACCCTAATCCTCCCTTCTCACTCTCTGAACCTAAATTCCTTGGTCACTCACTGACCCTAAATCGCCCTTTTGATCAGTGTCTAAACCTAATGTGAACTACTACCCACTCCCAATCCCACTCCTTCCCTAGATGGCTGCACTTACATTATCTAACTCAAATGTGTTCAAACGACATTTGGCAGTACCACTGACTCATGGCTGCTGCACCTTGTACGATGTACGAACACATATTAGTGATTGAGCATGAGCGGCAGCTGATGCAAAGTGTAACACACTCAAGCTCCCAGCTGCAAAACTATGGTCATCAAGCAGCTGGGACTGGACTGGTTGCAGGAGAGTCTTGCCTAAATACACTAACTCAGTGATTGCATGGCTTGAAGAAAGGCTAGCCCCTACAGTTGCAAATTTTTTTTCCCACTCCAACTACACCAGCAATTCATAAAAGACAACACAACTGGAAACTTCCCTTCTACCTTGTTCCCATACCCCACCCCATAACAAGCTGTAACAAAACAGTACTCTCATATGGATAAAACAAAAAAATTTAAATCATACATTAACAGCAGTATCACTGTTAGTGCCATTTGTGGTTTGGCCAAACGATCACAGAATTAACAAACACAACTGCAAGAAAACCACATCCTTTTTAACTTCTTCCACTTGCGAAAAATACATTTGCCTTCCTGCTCCATAAACCAACATGTAAAGCTAAATTCCCTCATTGCTCCCTAACCCTAAATTCATCTCCAACTCCCTTATGTGAAAGCCTTAAAAATACCAGAAGATAGTAGGTTAATACATGTAGCAGTTGATGAAATATATCATATGCACTAAGTCATGGCAGGACTAGGAGAAAAAAATCCAGATATTTTAAACAATCTGACTAGTTTTAGCCAAAGAAAATATAAAATGTGTATTGGGAAAATTATGCCGGACAGATAGAATAAAAGACAATATACATGTATTGTATTAGGCTGAGGGCACTTGCAAGGAAAGGTGAGTTCAGCGACATTAATATAGAAATAGTCATCTGGAATTCACACGCACAGTAGTGGTAGGGTTAGGCTGAGAGCACTTGGAGAGTCAGACATGAAGTAGTTAATGACAGATTTTTCAGAGTTTCGAGCAACAACTATTGAAAGATTTAAAAGATAAAAAGTTAAAGAGCTGCAGAGAAAGAAATAATTAACAAAGGGAAGTACAGGCAGAAAAATACTGGATAAATGCCACAAAAAAAGAGACCACTACAAAACAGAGTACATAAACTGTTGTAGAAATCATCATCATGAGCCCTAGGAGAAGTGTGAATAAAATGTATAAAACAATTCTGGTGTGTTATGCTGAATATACTTCTGAAGACAAACTATAAAAGATGCTGAATATACTTCTGAAGACAAACTATAAAAGATGAGTAACAACATAGAGAAACGTATCTGAAAGGCAGAGAGAGCCAAACAGACAGAGTAGCCAGACATATGTGAGAGACATGACACATTACAATGAACGAGAAGTACAGAATAAAGTTTGAGACAGAGAAACCTCTATATCTGTGTTTGGTTCAAGTAAAAATGACATTTCCAAAATGGCAGAGACAATATTGAACAAAGATGATGTCACAGAAAGGATCCTCACTGAATATATTAACACAATACATCCAATAAGCTAAGGCCAAAGTCAGAACTGCAAAAGTCAAAGAATATTTTACATCTATAATTCAAAAAGGCAGTGCTTATTAAAGGTTTCTTTGTACAATAAGTCAAAGAAAAGTAATCAAAGCAATTGTCATGTACTAGAGGGAAAATATTCCAATCTGTTGAGTAATAATCTAGCTTCGAAACAAGGCATGTCTGTATTTATAGTGATTAAAGAGAAAAGAGGAGACAGAGCTACTAGAGGAAGGTGGAAACATGATAAAAAACTCAAGGTGCAAAAAATTCTGAGATAAAAATGGATTCTTCATATCAAGCCAATGTAAATAAAAATAAGACTATTCAGGTAGAAATACATGAATTCTCTAGAGAACTATTGGCTTTGTGCACTGATTTCTATGGACCAGCAGGTTATTGTGTAGCAAAGACAACCTATTAGCTGTTAGAGTCATAGGTTCATAGGTAGGTACTAGGCTATTGGCCCTAGGGCCTATATAAGCCTAGCCAAAAAGGTACCCTGGCTTTCGCCACCCAAGAAAATTATTTTCCTGTGCCCCTGTCGAGCAGAGCCACAGAAGTGATCCCCGGGGTGAATTTCCTATCTCCCATCCAATCATCAAGATTTTTCTTGAAGAGTGCTAATGAGGAACTTTCTTTGATATAGATAGGCAGTTTGTTCCAGAGTATGGAAAGTCTCTGGGACAGGAGTCTATCCCTCCAGTATGTTCTGTTTATTGTAGCGACAAGGTTTAGGTCCCTAGAGCATGTAGCTCAAAGGGATTGGGATTTCTTTAAGTGGAGCATGTCCAACAGCTCTGGGTTTGACATAGCTTTGCATGTTAGACAGATATTGCCTCTGAGTAGGTGATATGTGACAGAGTAAAGCTGGAGTTTTTTGAGACGGTCTTCATAGGGCATCTGTTTGAGGCTGGTAATCCTTTTTGTGAGGTATTTCTGTGGCCTTTCCAGTTGCTATAGATGTCTTGTGAGGTACCTACCAAAAGGGGCGTTGTATTCTATAATGGGTCTAATGAGTGATGAGTAGAGTGGAACAATGACTTCTTTTTTCCTGGATGAGAAATCTTTTGTGATGAGGTGTGCCACATAGAAGGATTTACTGACTACTGTGGCAATGTGATTATCAAAGGAGAGACCACTCTCCACCTGTATCCCAAGGTCTCTTATCACACTTTCGGTGTTAAGTAGACTACCGCCTATGTGGTAGTTCATGGGTACAGAGTTTTTACCAAAAGGGATGACAATGCACTTTTTGGCATTGAGCTTGAGGCCATGGCTTTGACAACAGGCATCTGTCTCAGTGAGGCCCTTTTGTAGGATGTCCACATCGTTAGGAGTTTTGATTATGGCTCCTAGTTTGCACTCATCTGCAAACTTTGTTAGCCAAAGACCTTCTGTGTTAGTCTTTACTTCAGAGAAGTAGATACCAAACAGGAGAGGACCCAGGACTGAACCCTGTGGTACTCCACTTGTCACTGGTCTGAAGTCGGATTTGGAGTCTGCTACTTTCACTGTGTTGGTTCTGTCCATGAGCCAGTTGGCAACCCATCTTGTGACATAGGGATTTATACCTAGTTTAGTGAGCTTATCTATAATTCCAGAGTGGGCATGGTGTCGAAAGCCTTGGCGAGAACTAGATAAGCTGTGTGAACCACCTTACCCTCATCTATGGCTTTGGTGACTGCTTCAAAGAAGTCAGTCAGCTTTAGGAGACTTGATCTGCCTTTTACAAACCCAAACTGGGTAAGGTCCAGAGTTTTGAGATTACCAATGTCTTTGTTTATGAGTTCCATGATGATACGTTCCATGACCTTGCAGACCAGGCTTGTCAGGCTAATGGGGCAGACGTTCCCGGGGTCTGTTGTGGCTCCCCCTTTGTGGAGTGGGATAACCGTCTCCGTGCGCCATTCAGTGGGCACAAAGCCTGAGGTGAGGCTATGATTGAACATGGTACTTAGGTAGGGTGCCAGTTCATTCTGTAGTTCATGTAGAACACAGCCTGGGATATTGTCAGGTCCCATGGATGCTGTGTTCTTGGCTTTGGAGAGTGTGTTTTTTACCTGTACAGCCGTGATTACAGGATCTTTGCATTCTTCCGGTATAGAGATGGGCCCTCTAGGGGGTGAGAGGGGGGTAAAGTTAGCACTGAATCTATCTGCCAGGATGTTGGCAATATCAGTTGGTTCTGTATATTTAGTGCCATTGTGCTATAACTCAGAGCAGATCTGAGTGTTGCCATTGAGATTCTTGACATAGCTATAGAATGCTTTGTGGTTATCTTTAGAGTCAGTGGCAATTTTGTTTTCGTAACTAGCTTTGGAGGATTTTATGAGGGATCTCAGCTTGTTACTGAGGTTGACCAGGGAGTTCCTTTTTTGTAACAGTTTCTATCTTCTGTTGTAGAGTTTGTTTATGGCAGAGGACCACCAGATTGCTTATAAAGTGCATTTGTCTAGGATTCAGCAGTCGTACCTCTATTGTCCATCTGCATGGGTGTCATGAAGTTTGCCACTTCTGTCTTAAGAAGTGTGAAGTTGGCTTTGGAGAAGTTCTTTACAGTGGTTTCCCTAATTGGGGGTGGGGGTGGGATGTGGATGTCTAGGGTGATTAGCTTGTGGTCAGATCTGACCAACAAGGAATTGACCTCTGGTGTGGAACACTGGCTGCCCCTGTTGGTAATGACCAGGTCTAGGATATTGCTGCCCCTGGTGGGGGTGTGAATAAGTTCATCCAAGGCATTGGAATTTATAATTTCCAGAAAATGTTGAGCAAAAGAGTTGGTACATGAGTAGTTTTCCCAGTTAATGGTGGGGTAGTTGAAATTGCCCATTATTAGGGTGTTGGGTTGTACCCTAATACTTTCCAGTGTATCAAGAAATGAGGAGTGGGAATCCTGGGGCATGGTGGGGGATCTATAGCAAGCTACAATTTGGATTGCGGTCTTGCCCAGAGTTAGTTGCAGTTGGATAATCTCGGATGCATTATGCTGTGCAACTAGCCTGGAGGTGTGGATATCCTTAATGAATATGGACACACCTCCACCTTTAGTGCTTCATTCCGGGTTAGGTAGCCGAAAGGTGTGGTATGAATTATAGCCTGGTAATGCAGGGGTGCTCTCTGGAGCTTTGAACCTGGTCTCTGTCTCTGCACAGATGTCGATGTTCTCCATTTTAAGGAGTACCTCGAGTGAGTGCATTTTGAGGTTTAGACTTCTAACATTGAGTAGCATTACCCTCAGATTTTGCTTGCTTGTACCTGTTACAGTGGTAAATTTGTCATTTGAACCTTGCCTAAAAAAGGCACTATAGGGGTGGCAAGAGCCTTAGCCAGTATCCGGAATCCCAAGGGCAGCAGGTGCAGGCCATCTCTGGCAAAGCATTGTGGTCTGTTGATCATGTCATCCCAGGCAGACAAATACTGGATCCCCTTAGAATGACACCAGAAGCTTAGCCAATTGTTGAAGTCAATCATTTTGTCCTTGTACTGTGGTATCATTGTGGGTGATGGCAGGATGCTACTCAGGGCTAGGGTCATACCTGCCTGGGCTGCAAGATTGGAGAGCTCCTCCATGTTTCTTTTCATGTAGTCCAGAGAGGTACGTCTCAGGTCATTCACACCAACATGGAGAATGATAGTGTCATATTGACCTGAGTGCGTGCGTTATGTGGCGAATCCTGGCACCTGACAGGCAGCTGACAGTAACTTTCTCCTTTTTTAGCCTGGTGAGTGGAACATCAGTGTGCCTGACTATAGAGTCACCTATGACTAGAGTGTTGGGTACGTTGTTATGCCTTATGGGCTGTGGTTGAGTGGCACACTGAGTTTGTGGGCTATGTGTCATTTGGGTTGTGTTGGGGGGGTGGAGTTTGCTTGCGTTTCTGTTTTTGAGGTCACTGATGCTTGGGCAGGTTTTTATTGAGAGCCTCCACGAATGTAGATGTGTGTTTTGTGTTTCTATGTGTGTATTTTGGTGGTGTAGGTTTTGAGGGACTATGTGATGAGTGTGGTGTGGTGCAAGTGTTTACCTTCTCCTCTTGACTGTCTAGTCCAGTATTGAGTGAAAAGAGCTTTCCTTCCAGTTTGGCTATATAAGTGCATCTCTCACAGGTTGTTTGGTGGTAGGAGGAGAGGTTTGGCTGTATACATGAGGCAATTGCTGCATTGCCCCAAGATGCCCAGATTCATCAGGTAGACAGGAGAAAACACTGGGAGCTGACCCTTAGACATGCCTGGATAGGTGCTTATTTATTAAGTACTAAAAACTGCTTTCCTCTTGATAAGTGAGGAAAGTTGAGTGCTGTAGTAATTTGCAGCTTATTTAGTGCTTACAATGAGTTCTGAACAAGTGCTTAGTTCAAAGAAGCAGATTTGAGTGCTGAAACTAGAAAGCTGGGTAGTTCTAAGAAACAAAATTAAGCTAGAAGGCTTCCCTCCAACACAGAAAGGCTTGGGGGCTCAGAAGCCTACAACCAGTCTAGACCACTTGCAGGAAAGGCAGGAAACAAGCTTATTTTTTTTTCTTTCCCAGATGCTCTCTTTGTACACAGTAGGAGTGCCTGGAATCAGAATATGATCTCACTGCACTAAGTTGAGTGAGCAAATGAGATGGGCCCAGAAGGACTATCCAAACACAAATTTACAAGAGGGGCGGGCAGTTTCAAAGCCACCAAGATTAACACCAAAACAAAACCAGGGAAGGTGGGTGGGGAACTAACTGAAAAAACAGAGTCAAAACTTCTAGTTCAGTTAATATTCAATGCAACACAAATAAATCAATTAAAATGCTGTATTATTTGAAAAAAGTGCAGATAAAAGGTACTTAAATACTCTTATATGTCCAGTTGAATACAGCTAGATCTTAGCCGGCCAAAGCTCAGGTTTTAAGCAGAAAATATTCCAAAATGTACAACTTAAATAGGCAGTAACAGAATATCAATGAATGAGACTACCCCCGATTGCAATTACTGTCTATGCAGGAATTCTAACAGGCAGCAAAATCTAACAAGCACTAACTAAAAAACAGAGTCAAACCTTCCAGATCAGTTAATATTCAATGCAACACAAATAAATAAATTAAAATGCTGTATTATTTTAAAAAAGTGCAGATAAAAGCTACTTAAATTCTCTTATACGTCCAGTTGAATACAGCTAGATCATAGCCGGCCAAACCTCAGGTTTTAAGCAGAAAATATTCCAAAATGTACCACTTAAATAGGCAGTATCAGAATATCAATGAATGAGACTACCCCCAACTGCAATTACTGTCTATGCAGGAATTCTAACAGGCAGTAAAATCTAACAAACACTAACTGAAAAAACAGTCAAAACTTCCAGTTCAGTTAATATTCAATGCAACACAAACAAATCAATTAAAATGCAGTATTATTTGAAAAAAGTGCAGATAGAAGGTTCTTAAATTCTCTGATACATCCAGTTGAATACAACTAGATCTTAGCCGGCCAAAGCTCAGGTTTTAAGCAGAAAATATCCAAAATGTACCACTTAAATAGGCAGTAACAGAATATCAATGAATGAGACTACCCCCGACTGCAATTACTGTCTATGCAGGAATTCTAATAGGCAATAAAATCTAACAAGCACTAACTGAAAAAACAGTCAAAACTTTCAGTTCAGTTAATATTCAATGCAACACAAATAAATCAATTAAAATGCTGTATTATTTAAAAAAAAAGTGCAGATAAAAGGTACTTAAATTTTCTTATACATCCAGTTGAATACAACTAGATCTTAGCCAGCCAAAGCTCAGGTTATAAGCAGAAAATATTCCAAAATGTACCACTTAAGTAGGCAGTAACAGAATATCAATGAATGAGACTATCCCCGACTGCAATTACTGTCTATGCAGGAATTCTAACAGGCAATAAAATCTAACAAGCACTAACTGAAAAAACAGAGTCAAAACTTCCAGTTCAGTTAATATTCAGTGCAACACAAATAAATCAATTAAAATGCTATATTATTTGAAAAAAAGTGCAGATAAAAGGTACTTAAATTCTCTTATACATCCAGTTGAATACAGCTAGATCTTAGCCGGCCAAAGCTCAGGCTTTAAGACTGACTGAACTGACTTTCTGGACTGCCATTTTTTCTTTACCTGTAAAAACCTGTGTCTGTGTGATTCCACTAGAGAGTATGCAAGTGTGTGTGTCTTTGTATCTTCCTATAAACTTCTGCTGTATTTACTGCCTCTGCCTGAGGACCTTTAGTGTCAAACTGTATACAATATACTGCAGTGATTTTTGAAACCTCGAGATCTACAGGCACTAACAGCAACAGGCTTCTCAGCTGATAAAAAGTGACAAGTTAATCCAAAAGCACCACTGACATTAGAACCTTCAAAGATGTGTTGCCACAGATAGCTTAGAAGAGTCCGAAATTCATTAACTTCTCTCTGCATATTAATTTTGTTATGTTTTCTCCCTTAAACTTCTTGATTTACATCAAATACTACATAGTGACATGAGTAAATATTCTTGTGAAAGAGACAAGGAATCATTACAATGATTGTTTTCTTTTCATATATTGTACATAAATAATTTCTTTCTTAATTATTATTCAATTTAGCGTAACATAGACTGCTCAAGTCCTGCCTTCCTGAAACATCACTCTTCCTCCTGAACATTATTCTGTACATATTGCTGCCACAGATTCCATTTATTTCTATATTGTTTGCTCCTCCCCTTTTCTAAAGATCCACCTCCATTTATTTTATCTCCTTTGCAACATTCAAAGCACCATACATAGACTTTCTAAAATCTAAGAGCTCATTGTATTTCTAAAACATATATTCCAAGTGCCCACTTTCCCATCATACCCCAAACTATTTTTGTCTACCAGTGGAAAATTATTTGCAATCTACTTAGTGTATAAAAATACTGATACAAAACTTCCATGAAAAAAATCTTAAACCTTCAAGATGTTACTGTATACTTGGAAGCCATAGAAATATCTTCCTATTGTTTCTTTGTATATTGCTTTTCCATTCTCATTTCCTACTTCTATTCTTAAAGTTACTATTCATTATTTTATGTGGCCTACTAATTAACCTTTTTAACCATAGCTTCTGTTCTAGACTCAGCTATAAACTCAGCCAGAGCTTATCTTTAATTTAACACTCCCCTATCAATTTCTCTATGTCTATCCTCTGCTATCAGTCCCTGGTAAGGAAGGCAGTCTCCCATCCCCAGTCTGTGCTTCTGCTAGGCCTTATCCCACTCTGTAACTTTACCTCCCTAGTTATTTGCTTCCAATACATTTGTTCCTTTGCTAATTTTGTGCAATAAATTCCAGATTCCTCTTGCCTATTTTCTGTACCTCCACTTGCACTCATCTCTGTTGGTAAAAGGCTCTTTTTTTCCATTCCCATGTCGGCTTTACTCTTAGAATATTTTACACCATTTTTATAAATGTAAAATTCTGTATTGTTATTATTGTTGTCTTTAAGGGACTGCACCTAAAATCCTACTGACTCCTTATTTTGTGAAATAATTGCATTTTGTGTGCCTGCCAAATGTCAGAGGTTGTTATGGCCAGCTAAGTTCCTTAGAGTCTCACAGTTATAGGCGATTAGCTCATGAAAGTGGGCACAAAGCATAACAGGAATGTTGATTGATTTAAGAAGTTAAAAATCATATCTGTGTAATATAGTCTAGGAAATTACAAATCATGTTTGTGTAATATAATATCGCTTACTGTCTTATGAGTAACAACTGACTCCTAGAGTGACCCCACAGACAGCCAACACCACCCATGGAGTTTTCAAGGAAAAGGGGGAAATGGAGTTAGGTTGCCAGGTTTTGTTCCATATCATACACACTCACACCTAATTCCCCAATCCACCTTATGCCATGCCTTTGTTATATGGGCAGAAAAAGGAGCACCCAGAGACAACCCATGTGAACACAAGGAAAGCATGCAGACTCTGCACAGATGGCACCCCGGCCAAGAAATGAACTGGAAAATCTCTTGCTGATTGCTGCTAAATGTTCAAATGGTGCCATTGGTGCTTAGGTACAGCATCACTTTAAGCATCATTTCCCAGGGATCATTGTTGTGTATGCCATGTGATTGCCTTTCTGCTGACAGCACATCACTGCTGGAGCTATAAGGGGAGCAGTGCAGTGCTGTGCACAGTCTTTTAAGGCAGCTGTGGTATCCTGTGACATCATGTATGGAAACCCTATAAGAAAACAAGCAGGAGTAAACCGGAAGGAGTACAGCAGAAATATACCAAACACATCCATGGATGTGAAAATTTAAGTTATTATGAAAGACTAAAATATCTAAACTTGTACAGTGTTTCTTACAGATACCTAAGAGGAGATCTTATTCATGTACACAGGGATTTAGAGACAACTAACTCTGGGAATGTTTGGGGTTATCGAAAAGTACTGGAGAATCATCAGACAACCTACGTAGAAGATTCTATAGGAATGAGAATTGTACTGATTGGTTCTCTGAGAGAGCAGCTGATGCATGGAACAGACTAACAAACTACATTAAAGCAAGTACTAGTTTAGATATTTTTTAAGAACAGCCTGGACACTTATTATGGAAACGAGTGTTTTGGTAGATTGGCTTTAATGCCCGTGCTTCAAATATGTATGTGTACGTATGTATGTATCATGTAGGATTATAAAAAGCAGACTGGAGATTCACGGCATACACAAGAAAGATTTGGCTAAAATTGCTCTAATAAATTTATTTTGTTATTTCCAGGTTATGCTGGGTCAGACCTCTGTGTATAAATCTCTGTGTGCAATCATTTATTCACTGAGTGGTGTAAAAATAAAGCAGAAATTAAGGACAGCTAATTGATGGTTTATAAAAGAAAGCCTTATTATATTACTTGGAAAAGTGATGTTACAAAATTTCATAATTTTGCAGCACTTAGTATATATTATATGTTAGACATTGTGCAACATTTAAACTAGAGAAATACATTCAATGTGAAAGTTAGCAAAAATATACTGAATAATTAATGGTTTCTTGTTGACTGCAATATGGATTCTGAAGGACTGGTGGTCAAAAAAGTACATGTTTATACCTTCAAAGTTCAGAAAGTTCAGTCAACTTACAACTAAGATTTATGCCTTATAAATCAATTTATTAAAAAGAACACTTGACTTTTCTAGTCTCTTCAGATCCAAGAGCTGTCCTTCTGGCCTATTTCAGTAGTTCATCATTATCTGAAAATCTCTATATTTTGTTTTAGGAAATAGTATGATATAGTTATATATTTTGAAATTAAAATTTATTCTTTCAAACCTTTTCTACTTAAAATGTACTAGAAAACTAATGCCAAGCAGCACTAAATAGATATATACACACACACACATACACACACACACACACACACACACACACATATATATATATATATATATATATATATATATATATATATATATATATATATATATATACACACACACACACACACACACACATATATATATATATATATATATATATATATATATATATATATATATATATATATACATACATATACATACACACAGTGGATATAAAGAGTGTACACACCCCTATTAAAATGCCAGGTTTATGTGATATAAAAACATGAGACCACAATAAATCATTTCAAAACGTTTCCCACCTTTAATGTGACCTATAACCTGTACAATTCAATTGAAAAACTAACATATCTGTTAGGGGAAAAAAAATAAAAAATAAAAAACTTACAATAAGCTGGTTGCATAAGAGTGCACTCCCTTAAACTAATACTTTGTTGAAGCACCTTTTTATTTAATTACAACATTCAGTCTTCTTGGGTAGGAGTCTATCAGATGGCACATCTTGACTTGGCAATATTTTTCCACCCTTCCTTGCAAAAGTGCTCCAAATCTGTCAGATTGCGAGGGCATCTCTTGTGCACAGACCTCTTCAGGTAACCCCACAGATTTTCCATTGGATTTAGGTCTGAGCTCTGGCTGGGCCATTCCACAACTTTAATTTTCTTCTGGTGAAGCCATTCTTTTGTTGATTTGGATGTATGCTTGGGGTCATTGCTGTGTTGAAAGGTGAAATTCCTCTTCATCTTCAGCTTTCTAGCAGATGCCTAAAGGTTTTGGGGCAAAAGTGATTGGGATTTGGAGCTGTTCATAATTCCCTCCACCCTGACTAAAGCCCCAGTTCCAGCTGAAGAAAAGCAACCCCAAAGCGTGATACTGCCACCACCACCATGCCTTCATCATGGGGATGGTGTTCTTTTGGTGATGTGAAGTGTTGTTTTTGCACCAAACATTTTGGAATTGTGGCCAAAAAGTTCAACCTTGGTCTCATCAGGCCATAACACATTTTCCCCCATACTTTTGGGAGACTTGATGTATTGTTTTGCAAATTTTAGCCAGGCCTGGATGTTTTTCTGTGTAAGAAAAGGCTTCCATCTTGCAACCCTACCCCATAGTCCAGACATATGCAGAATACGGGAGATTGTTGTCACATGTAGTACATGATCAGTACTTGCCAAAATTTCCTGCAGCTCCTTCAGTGTTGCTGTAGGTGTCTTGGCAGCCTCCCTGACCAGTTTTTATCTTATCATTTCATCAGTTTTGGAGGGACGTCCAGTTCTTTGCAACGTCACTGTTGTCCCATATTTTCTCCACTTTTTGATGACTGTCTTTGCTGTGTTCTATGGTATATCCAATGCTGTGGAAAATTTTTTGTATACTTCTCCTGACTGATACCTTTCAACAATGAGATCCCTCTGATGCTTTGTAAGCTCTCTGCAAACCATGGCTTTTGCTGTAGCAGGCAACTGAGTAAATGTCAGGAAAATCCTACTAGGACAGCTGAACTTTTTTGGGGTTAATCAGTCTCTCTCTAATTGATGGCAGGTGTGTACCCAAGAAGACTGAATGTTGTAATTAAATCAAAAGGTGCTTCAACAAAGTATTAGTTTAAGGGTGTGTACATTTATGCAACCAGCGTATTGTATTTTTTTATATTTTTTCCCCTAACAGATTTGTTTGTTTTTCAATTGAATTGTACAGGTTATAGGTCACATTGAAGGTGGGAAAAGTTTTCAAATTATTTATTGTGGTCTCATTTTTTATATCACAAAAACCTGGCATTTTAACAGGGGTGTGTACACTTTTTATATCCACTGAATATATCTATGTGTGTGTGTGTGTGTGTGTGTGTGTGTGTGTGTGTGTGTGTGTGTGTGTGTGTGTGTGTTATTAATTAGTTATCTTGTTAATCAAAACTGTATCTAATCCCCATTTTGAACCTTTTCACTGCATTCTCAATGAGAATGCACAGCAGCTCAGTTTATATTGATATAATTCCATTTGCCACCTAACATACTCCTTGTATATTACCTGGTTTAGCATGCATCACCCCCTAAAATAACTAGCAAATCATTCTTCCATATCAAAAGACCCAGGCATTACTCACTATGACCCTGGAAATTTTCAGTTAATCTGATGTTTACATTTTCTAAAATCTGAGTCTTGTTCCTGAGGAGGGAATTTTCCTGCAGCATTTTTGGTTGGTGATACTTATAGCAGAAGTTGAATAAGTGACTGCGCTCTAATGGTGAGTTAAGCAAGATCTTAATCAACAGGCATACGTGGCTGCATGAGATCACTGACTTTTCTTCTAATTTACTTAGCTGGAGTTAATTATCAACCAGCTTCAGTCATTTTAAGCAGGTCTCAAGATAGTAAGGCAGAACAAAAATAAGTCTGAGCTTAAAAAGCAAAATGTATAATGCCTTAATTATGTTAACTCATTACAGCCGAGTAACACCTCCAGGTGCTTCTGCAGTTACATCCTACTGACAACTCTAGGTGTCAAATATTGCTTCTTCATATTTGCATCAATAATTCCAAAACCATGCTACATACACATTATTAAAAGATTTAATTTTAAATCTTACACAATGGCAAACCCAACTGTATTGATAGTTGACATCTGTCTAGTGCAGGTAAAGAGTTTTTAATTGCTGTTTATATACATTTTATTTATACTGTCATAAATTTTATGTTTTTTCTAAATATTTCATGAGGTAACACTGACAGAACGTCTTAGCCTCATATGAAAGCCCTCAGCTGGATGAATGAAGTGCTGTTTATAGTATGTGTGTAACATGAATGGTTGCTGAGATATTTTTAAGTTGTTTGCAAAATATTGCAAACTTAATAGTTACCAAGTTTATGTGACTTATAAAATCCAGTTTAAGAGCTAGAGCTTAAAGAATATTGCCACTATAAAAATAGTTTGTGCTGAAGAGTTTGTCATTTATGCTTCTTTACTACCCCTATAGTTCCAGAGATATGAAATTTTGTTTGAAATGTGAAGACATATTGTGATTCTATCAAAAAATCTTAGGCTCCACCCATTAGAAGTTACAGTGCAAACTTCCTGAGCCCCATTGGAGGGAATGAGTTAAGGTAAGTCTGTGATGTAATGTCACAAGAAAATTCCAGCCAAGCTAGAGTTGTCACTGTTATTACCTTAAACTGTCTGTAGTGGAGGCCCATCGGATATTATTTGCATATATTCCATGAGTATCCACTTCAGGAGGTTTAAGGTATCACACAGTGAAAACTCTAGTTTGGTTGTTTTTTTCTTGCAGTTTTTACTGAATGGTTTCACAGACAAGTGCAGATGTTTTGCCTAATATGGTGATTGCTTTTATGTATGGTACTATATACCAAAACAGGCTAAATGTTTCCCTGCTGGACAGGGAAAAAACAGATGCTGACTTTGTGGAAACATGGGCGAAATTCTTGACTAGGCTTATAAGGGCCTCCAGGTCAATAGCCTAGTATCATCCTATGAACCTTTATGTGCATTACTTGTTCCAAGAGAGCTCTTCCACAGAACCTCTCTCAGAAGAAGTTGAATTTGAAGGGCAAAGTATAAAGTAGGGATCTGAGGTTATACAAAAAGAAATGATGGAAAGATGTTGAGAAGGAGATGTATACTTTGTGACTATGCATGTTCTTTTTATATAAGTGGTAGCATGTATTTTGAGGAAGCACTTGTATATTATAAAATCAGATGAGACCCAGAAGTATTTGAATTTAAACATTTCTTACTGAAACTCACCAAGTATAGTTGGATATCATATTGTTTATACTAATATGAAAATAAATCTGACATTTTTATTAAAGAGTTGTGTTTCACAGCTCCAGGGAATAGAACTTAATTACCAGAAGGCTGCGGTGTATGGTCAGAGATGCCTTTGTAATAACTATTACACAGGGCAGGCTATTAGACCAGTTAGGAAGCATACACAAAAGCACATTAGGAACATAAAAATGGCTTGACTATGAGTCCTAGAGCAATGGATATTATTAATTATCAAACTTTTTGAATTATTGTAAGGTTTTTGTGAGTTTTCTCCCTTGAAGCTAAGGTTTGTGAATCAATATCTGTAAGGGTTCTATTAAAAGTTCCACTTAATTGATTAGTTGATTTAGTTTTTAAATGAAGTTCTCTAACTGGAGTGAAGCAATTAGGATATTATTTTACAGAAATGTTATTTTAGATGAGACTAGAGTCTAAGAAGGCTAGCTGACTACACGTTAGTTCTTTAATAAAGTTTATTTGTAATGAAGCTCCAGTAGCCAATGTGCATAATATACTCTTCTGCAGTTTGTCTACAATTACTTTAATGTTAAAAGTTGAAAAACTGAGTTGTTTGTAAAGACTGGAGGGTAAGGTTTGTTTTGCACCATTTTGTTTTCTAATATGGATATTCTGTTTACTCTTGTCAAATCTTGAGTCCGTTGTTTGTTCCATGATCTTTGGCAAGTGGACTACAGTTGCTTGAGTTATGATGAGATTGCCCAAAATGGCATGATATCCAGATTATAGCTGGTGTACAACACTGGAAAGTTGCTCTGTATTGGAAGACTTGGGTCACATAACATGCAAGATTGCATTTGACTCAGTCACTTCCATTTTATGGTGACCCATTTGATTCTTTGTGAAAGCAAAGTATACAGTGATGTAGGCATGTTATTCTGACACTCAAAACACACACACACACACACACACACACACACACACACACACACACACACACACACACACACACACACACACAGAGTGCATTAGAGGAGGTGGCTTTTGCTGTAAACATCTCTCACCCTAGGTAAGTCCACTGCCCTTTGGGTATTTGTCAATAGCCATTCCAAATCATGGTAAAAACTATATACTTTTGGCAAAGAATAAAAGGTCTTGGGTTTTTATTTGTTAATGGGTGTTACTGACTTACAACAGGTGTACATAACTCATCCTTGAATTAATCAGTTACACCTTTTTCTTTGCACATGTACTTCAGCTTCTACAGATTGCTTTCAGACCATTAACATACCTTCACTTCTATGAAATGAGACTCTAAGATGAAAGCTCTGCTTGACAAAGCAGTCATAACCCTTGACTGACTTTAGGCTATCAAGTTAAAAGCTGATGTTTGATTTCTTCCACTGCTTTTATTATTTTTGAAGGTCTCATATTCATATTAACAACCATCTTTGTTACTGATTAATAATACTGATATACCTTTATAATTTTAGTCTGTTCATTCAGTTACTTTGATTGCCCAGTATTTGGAGCATTTTTATACACTCCTTCCTTCCTCTGCATAACACAGTGCAAGAACAAATGTTGCTGAATCTATCTGAGCTGATGTACTTGTTAAACTGTAGCAGGCTTGGTGCCTCTAGTTCTGCACACTTATTATTCCTGCGTTACCTGTCCGATCACCTGCTTCACTAAATGGTACAGTTTTGCTGTGGCTTGTCAGAGATAAGCATTCAGTCATTATCTGGGCTACAGCCTATCATTAGTTAACATGGACACTTGAACACTGGGCAGATATTTGCCAACTTTCGAAAGAGAAGTGTACTTGTCTGAGGCGGTGCTCATTGCTGATGTAATTGAATCATTGCTGTAACCACCACTTTCCTTCTGTCTGCACTTAGCAGCACAAGAAAGATGTTGATGGCAGGGTCTAGTACAGTGGCATGATATACAGCAGGTTGGCACTGTGCTCTTTAGAAAGATCTCGTATCAGCACTGAGGGTGGTGGTGGTATTTATTCATGCATACAGCAATGTAGGCTGTGTGTCCTTCATAACAGTCATGTAGTAGGGATGGGTGGTGTTACAGTTTTAAATGTTGGGTAAACAGCAAGGCAGCGGCTGTAGATCCTGTATAGAAATAATGCTGGAAGTGGTAGAGGTATATTACATGTTCTTGAACAGCTGAATGGCCTGTGTAGCCAGGCCTTTATGTCTGTATTACTAAAAGTGCTCAGAAAAGTTACCCCTTTGTGGGCAAGCTATGCATCAGAGCAGTCTGTATCTCCTTTAGAGTAGCATTGCTAGATGTTTGCTACAGTTTTGTAGGTAGGCTGCTTATGCTTGTACACCATGTAAAGAACTGCAGTATTAGTGCTACAAATGTTTAGAGTATGTCACATTCTTGTACACGGAGTGCACAGCAAGGTGACCCGAGTGTCCTCTACAGTAATAGTATTAGAAAAGCTGGGTGAAGACTGTACTGTTGTAATCAAGGGCATAATGCTGCAGCCTGTGTACCTTATACTGCAATAATACACTATGTGCTCTGTATTGTTATTTATTAATGCTGAGAGTACACAACGAATCAGCACTGTGCCCTTTATACTAGGTAGTATATTCTGTTACATATTAATGCTAGGAGTCACAGTACCACACTAGATGTTATGTAGCAGTCTGTATTAGTAGTAAAGTGTACTCTGATATAGTAAAGCTGGACATGCATAGCAGTGCAGCATTGTGCCCTTTATACTGCAGCACTACACCAAGCACTCTGTACTGTTACATATTAATGCTGAGGATACTCAGCAGACAATTCTGTGTTACTTGTATTGCAGTACTAACAGAAAGTACCTTGCTCTGCTATATATTAATCCTGATGATACCCAGCAGACTGTCTCTGTGCCCCATATATTGCAGTAACTCACTGTGTACTGTATACTGATATATATACTAATGCTGAGGATACTAATCAGAGCAGTTCAGTGTCACTTCTGCTGCAGTACTCCATAAGGTAGACTATCCTTTTTTGTATTACTACAGAGGGTGCACAACATAGATCATTGCTCCATTGTAAACAGTAGTAATACAAAACAATACAGAGTGCTGTTTTGTATTACTACTGAGGGTACACAACATAGACCACTGCTCCATTGTAAACAGTACTCTGTACTGCTATATATTAATGCTGAAGACACAACAAAGAAGCACTGTGCCTCTTTTACTGCAGTAACACACTAGGTACTTATGTACTTTTAAATATTAATGTTTTGGGTATGCAGCAGCATAGCACTGTCCCATTATTTTACAGTAACACACTATGTACTCAATATTGGTATAGGCCAATGCTAACAGTACTTAGCGGAACAACGGTGTGCTCCTTATATTGCAGTGCTATACAGAGTACTCTGTACTGATGGTTGCAGATCAAAATAGTGAATACTCGTATGATCGAACACTTTTTCTGCCTGTAAATAAGAGAGAACACTCATATGAGCAAATGTTCTTTTCTATGCAGTTTTAGCTGGCAGACCTTTGTATGAAATCGCAGTGCAGCATGGTCAGGAAATCTGCCCTTACACCACTGCTATGCAGTCTTGGAGCTAGTATATATAATTAGAATGGGCTGGGGGGTGCAGGAACACTTGCCCCTGCCAAAAAAATGTTTTATTTTTTATTTTAGTTTCTGTCTAAAATGTTCATTCTTACTTCAGTCTTATAATGGTTTGACATTTGATGAGACACTCATACTGACATATACTAACGTTGAGGATTTACAGAAATGCAAGACTGTGCTTCTTTCCTTTCAGTACTACACAAGGTACTGTATACATATATTAATGCTAATAATGCAAAGTCGATCAGCACTGTGCCCATTATATTGCAGTACCGCACTAGGTACTCTGTACTATTATGTATGAATGCTGACAGTACACAATAGCTCAGCACTGTGCCCCTTACATTGTAGTACCACACTAAGTACTCCATACTGATGTATATTTCATTATTACACTCCACAGTAGATTACCATGTTGTCTATTATATTGTAATGCCACACTAGGTACTCTCTACGGGTATATTTATTAATACTGACAATGCACAGTAGATCAGCAGGGTGCCATTATAACACTAGGTACTATGTACTGCAATGTATGAATGCTGACAATGCATGACAGATCAGTACTGTGCCCCTTATATTATAGTACCACACTTGGTACTCTCTACTGTTATGTATTAATGCTGACAATGCATGACAGATCAGTACTGTGCCCCTTATATTGTAGTACCACACTTGGTACTCTGTACTGTTATGTATGAATGCTGACAATGCATGACCAATCAGTACTGTGCCCCTTATATTGTAGTACCACATTTGGTAGTCTGTACTGTTATGTATGAATGCTGACAATGCTCGACAAATCAGTACTGTGCTCCTTATATTGTAGTAGCATACTTGGTACTCTGTACTGGGGTATATATTAGTTTTGGCAGTGCACAGTAGATCAGCACAGCACCCCTTATATTGTAATACTGTGCTAGATACTCTGTACCGGTGTATTTATTAATGCTCACAATGCACAATACATCATCACAGTGCCCCTTTATATTGCAGTACTACACAGAGTACTCAATGTATTCACAGCCTATGGAATAAGTTATTACTACAGGTCAGGCAAAGTGCTACTTTGTCTGCCTTTAAAGCCAGTCTTGATGATTGGATGGGTAGGCATACATTTACACCAAGTTTGTCATATACAGCCGTGCTTGACTGGGGAAGTGAGCAGTATTAATTACTTGTAAAGAGTGGAAAATATTTTTAAACGTGAAGACCTAAAGGTGTATATGGCTGGGCATCCTATAATCCCTGAGATTGCTTGTCTAATATTGTCCCTATGCTCCTGAGTTCCCAAGTTCTGAAAAGTTTATATTGCAGTTATTTTATTAGACAAGCTCTTCTAGGAAGTTACTATTAGTTTGGTGAAAGACTTTTTACAGATGACTAATGACAATTGAGATCTTTGTAGTTTAAAGCTGCCTTCATTTATCAGACTGTAAGAGGATTCACGTAGTTTTGACTTCTTTGAATGTGGGGCAGTATCTGTCCTTTAACAGTTTGTTAGATAATGAGCGCAGTAACTAGCTAACTCTGGCAGCTATGGAAACCCAATTAGCTTTTTGTAAAGTAAAGCGATTATGTGCTGTGTTACTGACTATGTATATAAATCTCAGAATATCGTCTTTGGTGGCTTGTACTCAGTGTTATGTGCTGATAGAAATGCAGTGACTAGAAATGCATATTTAAATCTTCAAATCAGGGAATTAATGGCAAGAATGCCATTGGAAAATCTGAACTTTGTAGAAAACTATATTAATTTTTTATTTATAAGAAATGATTACATCAACAATAGCTTAAAAGAAAACAGAAATTGCTTGTTGGAACAAATTGATTAAACCAACAGCAAAAGAAATATGGTTTTTGGTGTACTTATTTAAAAATAAAAATAACCATGGAGCTTAGAGAGTTTCTGAATTTTTAGACTACATATAATCTAGTTTTATGAAATTCTGTCTACAACATCTTAATTCTTTAACAACTTAAAAAAGCATATTATATAAAGAAAGCAGTTTATGAATGACATTTTCATAAAAACAGTGGATGATTAGCCTGCTCATGTAAAACAATAAAATCATTATTATAGTATTTTGTTAGTTGCAATATTCTTAACAAACCTTTGATATATAAACCACTGTAAAAATAACTTTCGGAGACCATTAATATGTATAGAAAGTTAAGGGGTTTCCTGAATAAATATCAAAGAATGGTAGAAGGGTCGCTTACTGTTACAATGATTTTTCTTTGAATATCTGCTGTTATGGTAAAGCATACTTGCAGGCATTACCTTCTTTAAAGAGAGCCACTGTAACAGTAAATCATGGCATGTGGGTAGCAGTAGCTGCGTTCATTAGGGAGGTGATAAAGATAATCATGCACTCATAAAACCATTAGGAAAATTAAAGTTTACTGAGTATGCAGTATGTTGTGCTGTAACATCAAATCAAGAACATATTAAAAAGTGTATCAATATTGTATGTAAAAAGTCCATAAAGCTTTCCTGCTGTATTCCCAGTACATGTCTAAAGGTTTTAATGAGATACTCATCTGCTCGTATGCCACAAGAGGTTTGAAACCATTGTAACACATGATATAAAATGCTCAGAGAAAAGGCTTGAAGACACAAACAAATCTGTGAAACATATTTTCTATAAATTATCTTGTAGGAATAAAGAAAATATTCTTTGCTCTAAAACAAAGTTGAATCCAATTTCACAACCTGTATCAGAAAACAAAGGAAACCAAGTGAAAATAAGTAATAACAGAAAAATCAACTGAAAATAAATAGTTTTGAAAAGATCTATTCTATTTTCCCCACAGACATTCTAAAATGTTCAGCAGTTCCAGCAAAGGTAAGAAAAGGTACCTACACAGGTATATTGGAAAGTTTAGCTCACTTTAAAAAGATCATAAACTTAAGCAATACAAGATTATCCAACAAAAAATAATGGCCTGCTTAAATACCCATTGCATACAATGCACAAAATAAATGAATGTAAAGGCCTACCGACCTGTTTGCTTAAGGACAAAGAGGAATCATGCTACAATACTCTACCAGAACAATTAAAAAATGTTTAATTTAGACTGTATGTATAATATATGTAATAAAAGGTACAACTACATGTTTACTCAACTTTCTCAATGGAAGAAAATAATTAAGGAAGATTAAACTTAAGAATAGATTTCCTTAAATAGTATGGCTAACTAAATGATATGGCATATAATCATTGTTATCCACTAATACAAAACCAGCCTTAAAATGTACAACTAAAGTATTGCAGGACTATAACTAATCAAAATCTAGTACACTACCCTTCATGCTAGCATCCAGTAGATATTACTAACAGATTATATAGAAACTTATTAAAACATATGTTTTACTCCATCTTCAATGAAGATGAGTTAAAATGCCTTGATTTATGACATTTAAAAGTGGGGGTTCATGAAAATTCTTCTGTGTCAATAGTCTCTGGAAGAGGGATAATTCATGTGGAAGGATGAAACAGCTAAAAAATATTCCTTTTGCTATTGTTGCTTAAATTTCCTTTTTTAAATCAAACAATTTCAAGATCTCTAAGGAGGAGCAAACTAAAAGTTTCCAATATGTGGCATATACAGGGAATAGCTTTAATATATTCTGCTTGAATTTCAGGTACCAACCAGACATGTCTAGGTAAAATGCTATGAGTCATTGTCACTCTGGCAGGATAATCAGCCACCTCATAAATGCACCTGAGTGCCTAAAGACTCACCGACTCAGCAGACTTAAATTTAGTAACACACTTGTCCTTTCATTTGCAATCTGTTAAGTAACTACTATTTTCTAACATCTGAGTAAACACAGAATTTTAATAAAGCATACGAGCTAAATAGCTAGAAGGTATCCATCTAGGGGAATCCATGATATGATGAAATGCAGCTCACACAATGCTATTCCCTAAACCCAACTACCCAAAATCACAGTTGCCGGATTGGGTTTTGTGTGTATCAGCTCCACCGTGAGGTTGCAGTTGAGCAAGACATTTTTTCACTTCCATTGGGAGTATTTTATCCCCTTGGCTATGCAACCATGCAGTTAGTATAAATTGGTAATGGGATATTTGTGGCTACAAGGTGTTTTTCCCCTACAAAAAATGCTTTAATAGGGATGTCACACACAGTTTCAGTGTTTCTGTATGTTTTGACTCAAGCAGTCTGCTGTTGAGGATTAGAGTCTGAGTTCTCACAGTAGATTCCCTAGAGTCAAAGTACTAGAGGTATAAGCCCTTGTACTGTACCTGTTCAACAACCCATAGCCTAGCAACAAGTAAAATACTTGTAAAGCACAAGCTGCAGGAACTGCTAAACCTGCAAGATCATATTTTAAGTAGTTAAAAATATTCCATATAATGTTTATGCAGCAAGTATGAACATCTATAGGATGGTGGATAGAAATCAGGCTAAATACAATTTTTATTCCATAAATCTTGAAATATTTAAAAAGAAGAGGAACTCTGTCCAGTACTTCATGTGAGTTTAATCATCTGAAAATGCAATCTTAAGAGAGGAAAAATCTTGCAATAGGCCAGTTGAAATAGTCTCTAACAAAACTAACAGTAACTTTTAATTTAGTATCTTTAAGGGGGAAGACACTGACAGTTGTAAGAATAAATCTTCATAATACAAAATAATAAAGTCACGTGTGGAACCACAGAACAACACTTAGCCTCATTAGGTGTGAAAGAAGAGATTCTGACCTTTGCAACAAGTGACATAGGTGTCTGGGCTTGAACTCCAACCAACGTTTGTCCCCAATCCTAGCAAGTGATTGAAAGCACTATAGTCTAAATCCCTTATCATGGACTTGGAAGATTGGATTTGTGTGTATCAGGTCCACTGTGAGATTGAATCTCTAGACTTGAAAGAGTAAGCCTTTCAATAGTGTATATCTTAAAGTATGTGGAGGACAGACTCTGTGACAACTATAATTATTTTAGGGAAGATCACCATCTGGTGATTTATCGTTATTGATGAAGGTGCCTATTTGACTGCAAATTTAGTCACCAGTATTGGCTGAGGTTCTCCAGCACTACTAAAGCCAACTTCTCCTCTCTGACATTAGTCATTGGTAAAACCGATGAGCCGTTCTTAGATACTCGAGTCACTGAAGGAGAACTTCCAATATACATGGGTGACAAGACCTTTTTCTTGATGAACTGCACTCTACTGAATGAGATTTTTACCCTTCTCATACTTTGCTCAGCCAGATGTTTCTGAGTTTTTCCTCCAAGGGAGTGAGTCTTTTGTTGAATCAAAGGAAATATAGTTTGTTGATTTTGATGTTTAGTAGCTGTGTGGACTTTCTCTGGCAACTATGGAAAACCAACTTGCTATTTTGCAAAGTAAAGTAAAGGCATTCTCAGCCATTAACATTATAAACTCGGCCAAGCACAAATTACACTAGATATGAAAGTTTTGGGGAGCTGTCTATCTGACTACCACACTTATATTTATTTATTTATTCACTTAGCCGTGATAGCATTTGCAGAAACCATGGAGTATACTTTCCTGTCAAAATGTGATAAAACAGCCACTGAATGTGAGTTACACAAAAATGTCCAGTTACGTTTCTTTACAAGTGACTGAGATATGTAACTTTGAAAATCATGAAAAGAAAAATGGGAATGCAGTAACACAGGATATATATGGCAGCCTTGTGCATACTGCATACTCATATCAGTACAATCCAGCATGAGACTTGCATTGGTACCAACAAGGAAGGAAACCACTGATTTCAAATGTTCAGGCCAGCAGATGAGAATGGTGAGAAATTGCCAAAATTATATGATTTATTGTTAAAACTGACTCCTAAGTGACCTTTGAGATAGATTCCAGAAAGGTAGGTAGGTAGATAAATGGGCAGATGGATATATAATGATATGTATTATTATTCCTTTGAGTACACATGGCCTGCTCTAGATGGAAATGTCCAAATACTCTTTTTGCATACTTCTTTGCAAAGTGCATTACTTCATAACCATTTATCAGTGCTTATACTATTAATTACTGCCTGTTACTTCAGTAATGCCTATATAATCAAAGTGTATGCCATTACTCTAACTCTATCTGACTGTACAAAGTTATGTATATGCCTGTACAAAATAACAGGAGTTATTATTTCATTTAGACAGTTATTTTGTTACACTACACAGGGACATCAGCATACCTCACAACTGTACAGGTTTTTGCAGAATGTCCAGATTTCTGCCTCATATTTTTTTCCATTTTTAATAAAATGTAGGTTTTCTAGCAAATCATTAAAGACTGGTCAGAAAATAATGGCAGACATTTCAGTTTCCAACTTCATACCCTTCAGAAAATCCATGCTAGTGTAAACATGTTATTCTATCAACTTTCTAAGTTTGTAAGAGCAATATTTAAAAAATGTCCCTATTTTGGGGCATTTGTGACCCCCCCCCCATTATTCATGGCTTTGCCCAGATTTTTTTTGCTCTAAGAGGTTGAGAGGTATGGGGACATGACATTGCTTAAATGACACATGAGACGTTTTACATATTAGCAAACAAGTCATTAAGCAGTATTGTCAGCATATAAAATTTGAAGTACAATAGCAATTTGTTACTTATAGGCATGCAGAAAAATGTCACATCTGTGTTGAAATAAGTTAGTGCAACTATTGTTTTGAAGAAACATTTGTGATAACACTCATGCAACATGTAATAATGATGTTCTTTAATTTGTCATATGATTCCATAAGCAGTAAGTATGATGCTATGTTCATTCATTATAGTAATGGTGAAACATGGATGACATAGTCTTGTAAATACTATGTAGCAATTCATACATATGAAGTAAGATATGATACTGAGCAGCTGTGTGTTTTACAATTGCAGCTCGGTGTTAACACACACATGCTCAGCTACCTGGTCTTGTCCCACTTCATGTCTGTGTTAGATGAGCAATGGTTTATTTTCTAAACTTTCCCCAAGCCATGTGCCTTCCCTTGGTATGTGTGCATGTTCAGACTGCATGTGTTTCCTTGCTGTATATGTCAGTACTCACTGTGTTTGTATTGTACTGCTACTTATATGGATGCGTCTCTTGACATACTTTAATTGTATTTTCCAGTGCCTGTGCTGCCTTTTGGTTATGGGCCATCCTTTTATGATTTGGTATAATAAAATATTAACAAATGTGACTCCACAGAAAAAGTTCTCTACCACCTTGTAGTGTCATTCCCTATAACTGCTTCCAGTCCTTGCCCTGAATCCTATTGTGTGGGTTTCTGCATCCCTTGTTCATTGTCTCCATATCTTAGACTAAAGATGGCACTTGCATTATGCACTGTAAATTTATTTGTCTGGGACAGTCTGACTGGGTCAACATAGTGACCATTTTTCAACAGAGGCCTAAGGAGACAAGCTGTAGTTGCAAACAAATATTACATAACATATCAGAGTTGCAAAGAAACTGTGACAAAAAAGCTAATTATATACCAAATATCTGGGTTACACAAAAAGTACATACTAATGAGTTCTAAAATAATTAATGAGACAGTATAAAGCAGGGACAAGAAAACATTTTAAAGCAGTACTCATAAATTCAAATGATTTAAGAACATAACAAGACATTTGGTAGGTGTCACTCTCCTACTTTGCTCACAATAGAAGAGTCTTTGTGGGTTCTGTTCAAGCAGCTTTATTTTATACAAACACATCACAATAGAAGTTTACTGACTTTAACTTAAGTAACTTATGTACAAACTACCTGCTGTAATCACACATGCTTACTCTCTGGCTGCACTCTCAAAATGGCACTAGGAAGGCACGTGTTTAACATTTATATGTGCACGCTCAATCTTTAATGTGCTTCTTAAAGATACAGTACATGGCACGTGCTCTCTGATCTACATCCTCTCTCTTGAAAACAAAACAAAACATGCATGTTTTGAAACTTTTTTGGCATGCAGATATCACAGATAATTATTAGTCATGCATTTATACAAGATATAATACATATATACACAGTTAAGTCCACATTGCTACATATTTCGCACTGGGCTTAGATACTCATCCATAACATTGGGAATTGAGCTTAAGTATTGGAACTGTCTCTGAAAAATGTTCGATCTCTGATTTACTTGGTACATCTTCAGGAATGGAATCAGAGGTAGGAACACCCTCTGGGATGGAAACAGCATTTGTTTCACTCTAAGATTTAGAGTCTTAAGTCACTATAACAATGTTGTGTGAAGATTCTGGTACAGGTAACAGATGTTTATGGTTTCACCTGTACTGCGTATCTTCTGAGTCTATAAGGTAGGATCTTTGTTCAAGACATTTGCCAATAACTTGTCCTATGTTTTCTGTTTGAAGTCTGACCATTTCTCCTTCCCTTAATGGAGAAAGCAGTTTAATTGACTTGTCATATGATGACTTCTGGATAGAATGCTTCTGAAATAATTGAGCCTTGATGGTCTTATTATTCCTGGCTTTAATATATTGGTAGGAATAGGCAGAGTAGTTCATGTTTGCCTGGAAAGATGTCGTTGAGCTGGAGATCTGAGAACATCATTACGTGGTACATTCCTAAGTTTAAGTAGATTTAAGAAAGTATCTGAATTGTCACGTCTTGACCTTTCAAGTAGTTGTTTTGTACTCTGAACAGCTCTCTCAGCTAGGCCATTCAACTGCAGATTCTCAGGACTGCTATTAATGTGTAGAAAGTCCCATTCTCTTGCAAACTTCTGAAACAACTGGCTAGTAAACTGAGTACCATTGTGAGAAATACATTTGTGCGAACTACCATGAACTAAGAAATGGCATTTCAGCTTAGTAATAACAGTAGTAGATGTTTGATGTTGGATTAGGTAGTAGATCAATCTCAAACCAATTTGAATAAGAGTCTACCAGTACTAAGTAGTATTGATTGTTCCACTCGAAGATATCAGTCGCTACTGTCAACCAAGGTAGTTCAGGAACTGGATGCAGCTGAAGCAGTTCTCTTTGCAAGTGCGATCTAGTACTACTGCATACTGAACAAGAAGAAAGTACTTTATAAATGTCTTTTAGTAATGAAGGCTAAAATACTAATTCTGTACCTTACCTCTTAGTGGAAGTGGAACCTGGGTGACCACAATGTAAAATCTGGATGTACTCTTGTTGTAAGGAAGCAGGAACAACAATTTTAGGACTTTGAAAATAATGCCATCTTCCATCAACATTTCATCTCTGTAGGGAAAGTAGGTTTGCACTTCTGGTGGTATGCTAGATTGCTTTGATGGTCATCTGACATTAATGCAGTGACTGAGATTTTACAAAATTGGATCACTCTTTGTGTGATCTCTCAACTCATCGAGTCTAGTGGTAGAAAAATTACACACTGCCATCACATCCAAGTCAAAATTCTCTCCATCAAGCTGTTTCATTGTATTCCTGGGCGATCTGGATTAGGTATCAGCCAGACAGAGTAGTTTGCCTTTTGTATGGACCATTTTGAAGTTGTACTTTTGTAATTTGAGCATCATTCTTTGTAATCTTGCTGGATTAGAATGCATAGGCTTCTTTAGAATAGTTACTAGAGGTTGGTGGACAGTTTCAATCTGAGTAGCTCGACCATAAATATAATCATGAAACTTGGAACATGCAAATACTATTGCCAAAAGTTCTTTCTCGATTTGAGCATACTGCATCTCAGTTTGGGTAAGTGTTCTAGATGCACAGGCTACTAGTCTGCCCTCTTGAAGTATAACTGCACTTAGAGCAAATTTTGAAGCATCACAGGAAAGAGTAACTGGTTTGTTCACATCATAGTATCTTAATGTAGATGGGGTGGCAATTTTCTGCTTGAGGTCTTCCAACGCCTTCTAGTGCTGTTCTAACCATGACCATGCAACATATTTCATGTTAGCACTCTTAAAGGTGCTGTCAACTCACTGAAGTCTGGTATAAACTTGCCTAAATAGTTGACCATGCCTAAGAAATGTTGTAGAGCTTGAACATTGTCTAGTGCTGACATCTCAAGTATGGCTGCTTGCTTGTTGGGTCTGGTCTAAAGCCAGTACTGGTAAACAAATGACCTACATATGTAACTTCTGGGAGTCTGAATTTACACTTCAGAGGATTGAGCTTCAAGTTCTCTTCATGTGCTCTGTCTAGAACTTTCTTTAGGTTTCTGTCATACTCTGCTGCACCATTGCCTCCAGCCTATAATTCATCGACTGCTATGGCACAAGGATAACCCAAAAAACTTTGCTCCATTGCACGCTGAAAGACTTCACTTGCAGAATTTATTCCAAATGGGATCCTTAAAAATCTGTATCTGCCAAACGGAATACCAAAAGTGGTTAGTAATCAAGCATCACTTGCCAAAATGAACTATTTGCATCCAAGACTGGAAAAACAGTGGCATTTGGTATTAGGGCTGTGACCTCTTTGACTGTTGGCATTAGATGATATGGTCTTTTCAGTGCTTTCTTCAAATCTCCTGAGTCAATGCATATTCTGATTTCATCTTAGCCTTTTTTTGTGAGCTGCTACTGTAGATGATACCCATTCAGTTGGTTCTGTAACTGGACAAATTACACCTTGCTGTGCCTTTTTGTCCAGCTGAGCCTTAACTTTATCCTGCATAGCTATCAGAACTCTTCTTGCTGATCTGACTACTGGGGGGACCTCTGGGTCTAACTTCATGGAATACACTACTGAATGTTTGCCCAACCTGTCCTCAAAAACATCAGCATATTCTGGGAAAATTACTTCAGAAAAATTAGAACTAGGAGATGCACTTATGTGATGAACATCTTTGGTAAAAGAAAACAGATTCATTCTCAAACTATCTTTGTGACCCAGTAAGGACTGTACTGGTCTTCTGACTACATAGAATAACAAGTTGTAGCAGTTCTTGGCCAAATAACACAAAAGCGTCACTGAGCCTTCGGTTTGAATCTCTTCACTTCCATAAGCAACAAGTTTCGCACTACTGGTCACATTGAGTTGCTCATTGGTTCTCACTCTAGCAAATGTGTCTGCTGATATAACATTACACTTTGAACCTGTGTCTACTTTAAGTTCCGTGATTTACCATTGATCCGGACAGTAAAGAACACTTCGCTATTTGCCAATAAAGTCACTGCATCAACTATTTCACCAATTACGAATACACCATCCATGGAGAAAGCTGACTGCTTTGCTTCTACTTGATCAACCTTCTTTTCTGTGTGACCTTTCGTTACAACTGTGTGAGGTTTACCTGATTTGCAAACATTATGGAAATGGTTCCATTTTTTACACTTGTGACATTGCTGACCAAATGCTAAGCATTTATGTTTTAGACTTATGATTTGCACCACAATTATGACAGTTAATAATAAAGTTGGACTTGCGTTTTGCTGATTCATGCTTGTACTGCACTGAGGGACATGCTTCTCTAACTGAACTGGTCTTAGATTTTACTGGAAAACTGCGTAGCATTCTTGATAAGGCAGCAGAGGTTGTGGCTGCCATGTGCTTAGTTGGTCTATTTCTGTTTGCCACATGCTGCATGCAGTCTACATTTGCTCTGGAGCCTGCTGAAACTGGGTCTATATTAGATCTTTGAATGCTTAGGTTGTCGAATGCCGAAATGTCGACACCTAAACGTCAAAATCTAATAAATGCGACAGGCCAATTACGCAAATTTTTTCCCAGGGAAAAAATTTGCATGGCCAACAAAAAAAAAAACAAACTCTAAAACCCTAATCAATCACACCCCCTAACTAAATACATCAACTCTGAGATCATTCTATATCAGAGAAAAGGGCAAATCCCCAATGACGGCCAAGCAAATTTTTTTCCCCAGGAAAAAAATTTGCACAATTGGCCTGTCGCATTTATTAGACTTTGAAGTTTAAGAGTCGTTTCAGTGTTTGACAACCTAAGTGTTTGAAGATCTAATATAAACCCGCTGAAACTATGCTCTTGTCACTTGCAAGCATACTTGTGTGTTTTTCTGTCACTTCATGGATCTGGCAAATTTCTATGGCTTTACTCAACGTTAAATCACTATCATGAAGCAAGATCTTTCTCACAGTGGCATTATTAATACCACACATGAGCCTGTCCTTTATTAACTCATCTTTTAAGTCACCAAACTGACACATTTTAGCCTTGTTTCTCAGATCAGTTATATAAGCTGCAAAAGTTTCCCCTGGTTTCTGATCTCTCATGTAAAACAAATGTCTCTCCAGTATAATATTTGTCCGGGGGTTACACATTTCTCTGAACTTGAGCTTCAAACACTCTGGGTCTTTCCTTGACTCAGCCTGTACAACAATATGACAGTTTTCACCTTCTCCTTCATACACTGCTGGTTCATACACAAATGAACGCGCTCTTTCTATGGCCTTGGACCCAGCTAAGTGTAGCAAAATTAATGCCTTGGTGCACGCATCTTTATCTGAATAAGCTGCTTGTATAAAATATCATACTGTTGCTCAAATATTCTTCAATTCTCTACCATATTCTGATCAAACACAAGAAGTAAGGGCTTTCGAAATCTGTCTGCCATATTAACACATACCATTGAAGGGTTTTGCACATAAGCACAAATACATACACATATGCCAGAAATTTATGCCAGTACTTCTGACTTTGCTCAATAGCACAAACAGCCTGTATAACTGAACTTTGTGAAATAAGTCTCTCTCTCAGGCACTGTAATACTGTATTGCACGAAATCGCCTCTTATCAGTATAAGAAACATGTCAACTCCACAATGCAAGCCTCTGTGTAACTGGAATTTGTGAAATAAGTTTCTAGGGTGCTGTAATGCTTTTTGAACTTATTGTATTGCTAAAGTAATTTATTATCATTTTAAGAAACTGTCAAAGGAAAAATATACTTTAAAAATGATCAATACACGGTAGGTTCAGGTTAAGGCACTTTAATCTTGCAGCAAGGAGACAAAAATGTGCTAATACAGAGTTTGTCTGACTAGAATCAGGAAATGCAAGCATTTTTATACATTTTCTAATAAGACATTGCCTACCAAGCTGACGTAGTAAATCACAAGTTTTAACATCATCATTTCGTAGTGATTGTTTTTGTAAAATTCTGCTCGTACTATCAATTTTTGTGAGAAACTTCCTAAGAAAAACAACGTGGCCTTGGCTATCACCGATTAGATATATGCAGTGTTACCATTCAAGGTACTATGGCTAATTTGAGCACAAAGCAAGTATAGATTGCAGTTAATTTCTCCAACAGTCCTTTGTCTGTTTTATCTCTTCCTTCTGCAGCTGTACATGTTCTCATACTTCGAACAGAGCTAATTGTTCAAAATCATTACATTATAAAATATGGCATTGTTCATTCATTGCTTCCTGACCTAGCAGATAATCACCTGCTTCTCAAGTACATTTCCAAAAGGCATAAACATGAATTTTGCTGTGCTAGCAGTTACTAGGTCAGAGGGCATCTTGCAAGTTTCAGAAAGCACACTGCAGTTTCAAAAGCATTTTTTAGTCTCATATAAAACTAAGCTGTATATAAAATAGTTCATATAAAATAGAATGAAAAACGTGTTAACTCATTTAGTTTCTAATTAGCATTAAGCACACACATTAATACATATTTTTCTGATATTTCCCCCCATTAATACTTTTTAATTCTATTTTCAAAACAATAAACAGTTTTCTTCTTCTCCTAACCTCTTCCATTCAGGATTTGCAGTTAAGAGAGTCATTCAGTTTAAACTTATGAAAGTGTTTCACTTTTCAACAACTCTTCAATTTCAGTACTTTGATACAAAGTCTCAGAAACGGACATGACTATAAAATCTTTGATTAACTTTTTCATGCAGGGAATACCACAACAAATGCATGCTCCTAATAGGAGTAATCCTACACAAATGGCAATCAGGATGTTCATTAGGATGGAACCTCACCCCCCCAAACAGATTCTGGAAAAAGTCCATCAGAGGGTTTGGGCCTGGTTTGGTCATGGTCGACACTTGCTGGATCACCTCAAGATGGTCGTTTATTTCATGCTGGTTGTCAGGAATATATGAACAGAATTCTTCTTTAATTAAAGCTCACGTACCACCTCTCGCCGCTAGGGTGAAGTTGAGAGCCATGCGGTTCTGAAGCACCACAGTTCTCATAGCATTTAGTTCATCAGTCACTAATTCGAGAGCAGAAAAAGTTGCATTGGTCATAACTTCAAGAAGTTTAGACAGTTTTCTCAGCTCCCAAATCGATTTCACTGTGCCATATGCAGGGGCTATGCCTGCCCGTGATATAATGGTGTCACTCAAGTCCATATGTGTCAGTTTATCTTTGCTTTTTACGGAGTTATGGTTTCTCCACCCTGCTTCGATTCATCCTACTGGATTCTTGGGTCTCTTAATTGGACTTCTAGTTTACTGCTGACCTCTCTGACGTTTCAAATTTTCCCTGAGGCAAAGCTGCAGTGTGTCGTATGGCCGGAACCAGGTAACCCAAAAAACAACTGCCGGACCAATTCTCAGGTAGCCATTTATATGCTTTTTTCCCACAAACAAAATAACAATTCTCTACTTTAGTATTGATATAAGCTTGCCCTGCATGAAACATTTTCTTATCAGTAATAGAAAGCTGCTTTAAAAGAACAGGATTATGTTGTATCTCATCAACATTTCTATGCATCTTCGCAAAATATGCATCATAGTTTGTATCACAAATAGTTTTAGTCTTACTGTCTTTAATATAACATTTATAAGAAACAGTCACATTGCAATTGCTCCAACCCACCTGAATAGTGTCATTCTTGTAAAAACATACAATCCCTTTTTGTGTAACAGGTAGGTACAATGCTATTTTGTCTTGTGATTTCACAGGTGTAGTATCAAAAATCAAGTTTTCCCAGGTCTCATTGACCCCTAGGGGGACAGCAGTCATTAATAATCCCCCGTATGCTGTTGGTATAACTGTGCAAATCCAGCAGTTTGAAACATTAAAAGTTTCAGCATACACATATTTAATTGCTTGGTAAGTGTTAAAGTTTGGATGCCAGTCTATGAGTAATGCATCACGTTTGTTCAGTTCAACTCTTGCGGCTGGGAAAAGGAAAGGCCACAGCAAAAAGATCAATGTTATCAGTATAGCTATCAGAATAATCATGCAAATTTTCTGAGGTTGTTCTGCATCCCTGTTTACTCTATACCTGGTCATTTTGTTCTCATTGTACAACAGTAACAAGGTTTTTGTCCAGTTCAAAGTTCTTAACCAGTTTACAGTGTGTCAGATGAATCCAGGACGCTTGCTCTGCGATCTTGACTGCAGTGGGTGTCGATAGTAGTACCTGGTATGGTCCTTCCCACTTCGGAGAACTCCAGTTCTTTTTCTTCACAACCTTCACCCAGACCCACGTGCCTGGGGCTATTGCTGCTTCTGATGGTCTGGTTTGTTCTTTATCTGAAACAGAATTTAACTGCAAAAGTTTGTTATTCAAAAATCGCCTCATATACTCTGCAAGTGAACTATCAGCCTCCTGCTCTGCAGGCATGAGAGGTTTCCATTGAGGTGTATAATATGCCCTCCCAAACAGAATTTCAAAAGGAGTTAACCCTTTTACATTTGGAACAGTTCTCATGCTCAACAGTGCCAGAGGTAGACAGTGCACCCAGTTTTTTTGTGTCTCACAAATCAATTTCCTAAGTTTGTTTTTCAAAACCCCATTGTGCCTCTCTACTAATCGTGCAGATTGGGGGTGGTATGCCAATGATTTTTCAGAGAAATCCTGAAATAACGGCTAAGTTGTTGTATAGTTTGATTTACAAAGTGTGTGCCATTGTCACTATAAATCTTTTCCAGTATGCCAAATCTAGGAATAATTTCTTTGATGAGGACTTTTGCAACAGTAGCTGCATCTGGATTTTTAGTTGGAAAAGCTTCCACCCATTTGGAAAACATATCTATAATGACAAGGCAGTACTTCTTATTTTTGCATTTGTTCAGCTCTATAAAATCCATACAGATAGTATGGAATGGATATGGTGGTGTAGGGAAACTCCCTTGCTTAGGTTTTAATGCCCCTTGTGCATGATGCTTGTTACAAACATGGCATGCCGCACAAAAATTTTTTGTGTAGTTTGTAAATCCATACGTCATAAACACTCGATTCACTAACTGTACCATCCCCCCTGTTGAGACATGGCACTGCTCATGGCTCAACAAAGCTGCATATCTAAACAAGTTAGATGGCAAAATCGGTTTCCTCTCTTTGGAGATGTACAGTCCCTTCTCAAGGATTGCTCCTCATTTTATCCACTTTTGTTTTTCTACATTTGTAGTAAGTGTCTGCATTGTTTTTAACATTTCTAAGTCTAAAATCTCAGATGGTTGTAATTCCTCACTCAAAAGAAATACTTCTGAAGCTGAAGCTGCTTGTTTTGCAGCTGTATCAGCCCTCGCATTACCTTTCGAAATCCTATCCTGTTGCTTGGTATGAGCTATGCATTTGCAAATAGCTACTTTCTGAGGTAACTGAATAGAATCTAACAAGTCTAAAATAAATTGCGCAAGATTAATTGGTTTACCAGTAGATGTTATAATTCCTCTATTTTTCCACTGCTGCACAAAAAACATGTACAGTAGAAAAAGCATACTGACTGTCAGTAAAAATGTTCACTCGTTTACCCTTTGCCAAGGTGCATGCCCTTGTCAAAGCAATCAATTCTGCTGCTTGTGCAGATAAGTTGTGCGGTAAAGACTTTGCTTCTAAAATCTCAGTATCAGAAACTACTGCATACCCCACTAAATTCTGTCCTGTAGGTCCCCTCCTGCACGAGCCGTCCACATAGTATGCCACCTCGGCATCATCCAAGGGAACATCTGTAAGATCTTTTCTAGGTAGTGTCTTTTGCTCAATCTCCTGCAGGCAGCAGTGGGGTTTGCCATCTGCAGGGGTTGGGAGCAAGGTTGATAGATTCAAAGTTGTGCATAGTTCAATTGTCGTATGAGGTTGGCTCAACAGTATAGTCCTACAGGAAAGATGTCTAGCAGGAGAAAGATATGCTACTTTTTCTTGCAGTAAAATAATCGCAACTGCATGAGGCACTCTCAATGTGAGAGGGTAGAACAACACTACTGAGGCTGAAGCCTGCACTGCCATTGCAGCTGCGACAACTGCTTGTACACAGTGGGGCAGGGATCATGCCACTGGGTCCAGCTGTGATGAATAGTAAGCTATGGGGCGTTGTTTGCCCCCATGATGTTGTGTTAACACTGATGTCATATAACCTTGCTTACAATCTACAGTTTGGAAAAATCATTTATGATAGTTTGGTAATCCTAAAACTAATGAAGAAGCTATCAGTTGTTTCAATTTGCAGAAAGCTGATTCTGCTTCTGGAGTCCACTGTAATAAATCTTGTGATGCCATAGGCTTTTTGAATATCAAGTTGGTCAGTGGAGCAGATTTCAAAGCATAGTTTGGAATCCAACTCCGACAAAAATTAGTAGTACCTAGGAAGGACATAATTTTCTTCTTGGTAGTTGGTTTAGGTGCTTGTATTATTGCTGTTTTTCTGTCTTCATCTAATATTCTGCCTTCTTTGGATATTACATATCCCAGGTATTTGACCTGTTTTTTCCAAAGTTGCAATTTGTTTTTGTTTATCTTGTGTCCTTGAGTGGCTAAAAATTGTAGTAATGCTATGGTATCTTCTCTGCATTCTTGCTGGGTGGGGGCTGCCAGCAGAATGTCGAAAAATGCATTGCTAATATCTCCCACAGAAAAATACTTTTGTTAAGGTTTCAAATAATTTAATAAAGTGTGTGGATCTGGCACCGTAGGTGCCCTGGGTATAACTGCATCATTTACAGCTTGTAAATCTTGGACCATACACCATTCTCCGTTTGCTTTCCTAACAGGAAATAAGGGTGTATTACATGGTGAATCAGGAGATTCTATCAATACTCCTTCCTTAAGTAAGGCTGCTATTATAGGTTTGATTCCTATTTCTGCATCCTTTCTCAAGGGATACTGTCTCTTGAGGTCTAAATGCTGACTTTGGCATGATAGTGACTGGTCCTGCTGTACAAATAAGTCCTACATCTGATTTCCCTGTTGACCAGAGAGTCTCTGGTATGTCTCGTAAGGCTTTTTCCTATTCCTCTAGTAAGAGTGCTACTCAGCTGTTCTCACTTGCCTGTGAGTGTACAGCTGGGTGTGTCTGCGTTAACCAGTTTAGTTTCTGCTTTTGTACTCCCTATTCGGAAAGTTCTAACTCTGTCTGCTTTTCCCACCTTGTGACTTTTTCTCCTAGGTCTGCCCATTTTACATTTTTATCTTTAGTCAAACTCACATGTGGTAATCGATTAGATTTGTAAAGTGATAAGAATTCCTGGGGCAATGAACAGCTCACTACACTATTCCCTTCTGTGTCCCACTACAACTAATCTGTTAGCATGGTTTTTAAACAGTTCTTGCTCATATTCTTTATCAGGTCCTGGTTTGTTACAGTAATATAGAGTGCAATGCAACAAATGCTGTTTATCAGTGTCAAGGGAGGGGGATTTACTGATGGCTACGTTCATCACTTTTTCGGTTACTGCCCCTGGACCAATCGTAACCAAGTCCTGGCTGTATCAATAAAATGTTTCACCCTCCAGTCACACTACAAAAGTATCCATTTGTCGCTGTGCTTCCATACCCTGCATAGTTAGAACTACTGCTATGCCAAATATCTGCATTAGGTCTCTGCCTAAGAGATTCACTGGGCATTTTGCAGAAACAACAATTTTGCTTTTCTGGATCATCCCTGAAACTGGGTCAGTTATCGCTATGTTGTGGGAGAGTGGCTCCCGATACAGCTGTCCATTAGCTGCTTTCACTAATATGTAGTCAAGTGATTCTGAATTTTCTGGTAGTTTGGAAGGATGTATCAGGGTCCGTGAAGCCCCTGAGTCACACAGGAATCTAACTTCCTTCCCCTCTACCAGAAGTGTAACTTCCGATTTTGTGTCTGCTAAGTAGAGCTCTAGGCTCAATAATGCTAAGTCCAAAATTTCATTTTCTTCATTATCTGTGATTTCATGCACATCCTCTATTTCTTCTATCACATCCTCTACCCATTCTATCACATTTGCACTTGTCTTTTCTTGTTTATTTCTTTTCAGTGATTCTTGACTATCATATAGTCAGTCCTCACCCTCCTTGTCTTCTGTGGTTACCTTTTTATTCTGCCTGCAATCCCTTGCTAAATGTCCCTTTTTCCCGCATTTAAAACATTCATCCCTTTTCTTTCTCTCTTCAAAGTCCTCTGATCGTTTATCAGATTGTTTTTTTTCCCTGGGCATTTTTCTTACCCTTCTTCCCAGTTTGTACTGCAAAGACTTCTGATCCATCTTCTACTGCAAATACTTGAGTTTTCTTTTTCTTTTTGCTATTAAAATGCCTTTCGGCATGTCTTGCATATTCAAGTAATGACTGTAATCTACTTGTATGATGATCTACCATGTGCTTTGTAATAAAGCTGCTAATGGGTGCAATACTGCCTTTCAAAAATGCATTCTTTAGCTGCTGCTCATATGGGGAATCATGTATTTGGTCTTCAGGTACCTGCATTCCACAATGGTTATTAAAACATTCTAATAATCTGGCATAATAGCTATCAACAGTTTCACCTTCTTGTTGTATGCATTGATTAATGCAAGTCCAATCAGCCCTTGGCTTCCATTTCTCAGAGATTTGGTCCGTTAGACCTTTCACTCTGTTATCCAGTTCTACGTTACTATGTGGGAGTGGTCTAAACTCTGCATCACGGGGATTCCAGTTGCCACTGATCGTGTGCCAATCTGGACCTATGATTTGTCTGAGTACTTTCTCTACTTCCTCTCCATTCAAATAGTAACTTAACCTCATTCCCTGTAAGTCTTCTAAGAATTTTCTAAAATTAACTTTTGGATGGGGAATTCCCTCTGTGGCTTTCCGGATGTCTTCTGGTGTCCACGGTCTATATACTAGAAGCGTAGGGTCCTGTCCTGCCTGTGGATTTGGTACTTCTATCAGTGGACATATCTCTTCTTCACTCATAGCTTGTGAATTTTTATTTATTTCATACAATTCAATATCCCCTCTTAAGTTGCGTGTTCGAGACCTGGTCTCGATAGGATCTCTGACAAACGGCTTTGGTTTTGCAGGAACAGCTGGGTATAGCGGAGGTGGATCAGCTTGTCCACTCGCTTCATATTCTGGTAAGGGAAGCGGAGGGGCTGTTGCTATTACCAAGTTATTATCTTCTTTATCTAAAAACATTGCTTTTGAATTTTTAATCTTTTGTTTCCTGCGGTTTGCTTCCTCAAGCCACCTGTGTGCATGAGGGACTCCTAATTGTCGTTGCTTTTTTAGTTGACCTTTAGCATCTGTTTTAAGTTGTCTAACAAGTTTAATAAGTGAAGGTTTGTCTAATTTACCATCAAATTTATATTTATTAACCCATTTTGTATAATACCTAACATCATCGGCACGCTGTAATTGCATATATTTCGCATCTTCGGTTAAGGGCGGGTCTCGGGAACTTTTTGTTCACTGATTTCCCATGTTGCCTTAGTTAAGTTAGAAATTGTTACATAACCCTTTTTATCACATGGTACCACGACTTACACCTTTTTTACAGTTTATCTAGAATAACTGCCTATCTATTCTGTTTCCCTGATCTATGACAAGACAGCAATCTTTTTTGTCCCTGATCTGCACTTGCAAATCTCCCTGACAAAAACAATAATACTGTAACAAGTCCCTGACCTAAAACAGAAAAAGGTAAATTCCTCCTTACCTGAGCCTCCGTGTTTGATCCCACTGGAATGTTGACTCGTCCTCCAATCACAGATCAGAAACAGTGGCTGGCCTCTTTTGAACGGCAATTCAGTCGGAGGTCTTTCAAAGCAGAAGAACCGATGTCGCCTCTTCTCCATACAGGTTCATGCCACTGGGCCCAATTCTGACCTGAGCCAGAGTGAGAGATATAGTTTCCGGTCTGAAGGACCAATCTGTCAAAGGAAAAATATACTTTAAAAATGATCAGTACATGGTAGGTTCAGGTTAAGGCACTTTAATCTTGCAGCAAGGAGACAAAAACATGCTAATACAGAGTTTGTCTGACTAGAATCAGGAAATGCAAGCATTTTATACATTTTCTAATAAGACATTGCCTACCAAGCTGACGTAGTAAATCACAAGTTTTAACATCATCATTTCGTAGTGATTGTTTTGTAAAATTCTGCTTGTACTATCAATTTTTGTGAGAAACTTCCTAAGAAAAACAATGTGGCCTTGGCTACCACCGGTTAGATATATGCAATGTTACCATTCAAGGTACTATGGCTAATTTGAGCACAAAGCAAGTATAGATTGCAGTTCATTTCTCCAACAGTCCTTTGTCTGTTTTATCTCTTCCTTCTGCAGCTGTGCATGTTCTCATACTTCGAACAGAGCTAATTGTTCAAAATCATTACATTATAGAATATGGCATTGTTCATTCATTGCTTCCTGACCTAGCAGATAATCACCTGCTTCTCAAGTACATTTCCAAAAGGCATAAACATGAATTTTGCTGTGCTAGCAGTTACTAGGTCAGAGGGCATCTTGCAAGTTTCAGAAAGCACACTGCAGTTTCAAAAACATTTTTTAGTCTCATATAAAACTAAGCTGTATATAAAATAGTTCATATAAAATTGAATGAAAAACATGTTAACTCATTTAGTTTCTAATTAGCATAAAGCACACACATTAATACATATTTTTCTGACATTTAACACTTCAAATAACTGCACAATGCGAATGAACTGGGCAGGAGAAGCTCAGAGTCAATAACATTTCAAAGTAATGGCGCTTTGCGAATAAACAGTACACAACACATTGAAACGTCCCCAAAATGGCGGTACCTATTTAGGCAGTTCACTATAGTGCAAGGAGTACTCTGTAATGGCAGCACTTTTAAACACTTTGAGATGCTTTGAATAACTGTAGCTATGCCCTTGATACAATACAAAGCCATAATTATGGAAAAACACAGAACTTTGTCAAAAAACATGCAGTCACCTTGCTTAATTTACACTTAATGTGCCCCTTTCATTATAATTGTTTTGCTTTGTTTAATCTCTTTTCATGCCCATTGTACATTTCTTGTGCTCGTTTGATTCTAAACATGCCTGTTTTGCCTTAAACATGCTTGTCTTGTCTTTAAACATGCTCATTTTACTTTTCTGTTAATTGTTTTATCAAACACCTTTACTTTAAACATTTCCTTTAGTTAATAAGCATTTTATGCCTCCCGCTTGTTTAATAATGTGTTTTGTGCCTTTGCAATGCCCCATTTTGTCCTTTTTATGAAATAAGTAGTTCATTTGGTGTGCATTTTCCCATTACCTTTGCTTCTCTTCTGGCTCTTTTTTTGTGCTCATTTCTTTTAGTTTACCTTCACTGTCGTCCCTGCACCTCATGGCCCCGAATTTTATTCTCTTCGATCCTGTTTCTGACACCATGTCACTCTCCTACTTTGGACACAATAGAAGAGTCTTTGTGGGTTCTGTTCAAGCAGCTTTATTTTATACAAACACATCATGATAGAAGTTTACTGACTTATATACAAGCTACCTGCTGTAATCATACATGCTTACTCTCAGGCTGCACTCTCAAAATGGCACTAGGGGGCACGTGTTTAACATTTATATGTGCACGCTCAATCTTTGATGTGCTTCTTAAAGATACAGCACATAGCACATGCTCTCTGATCTACAGTAGGTGAGGTCAATAACATCAGTGTGCTGTTTTTGGATTTCACTAAAGGCATCTATAGTCTTCAGAAGGAATGGTTACTATAAATTGCAATTTTACATGTGAACAGACCTTAAAGGAGAATTAGTGGGATTGCAAGTATGTGAGCTATTCTGATTACAAATTTGAGAGATCAAGATAGTATTAGGTCGTAATGTAATAATACATGGATTATGCACATGCTAATTATTTGAAAAAGTCAGATTTGAATGCTAAATTAGTTGAGTAAATAAGACGGAAGGAGCGAAAACACAGGTGTAAGGGATGTAGTTGAAAGAGGGCATGATTTTAGAATGGTGACCTAAGTTAAAGGAGAGCTAATTAGATGTAGGGACAGTAAAGAAGAGACAGATGCTAATATAGATGAAAGAATAACTCTCCAACTCAATGCAACCGTATTAGGATCAGATTCAATAAAGCCTACACTAAGCATACACAATATTATTCAAGAACAATCGTATCACATTTTTTCTGCTTTCTAGTCACTCAGAAAGATTGCACTAAGTTTGCATGTAGTCTACACTTTGTGGTAACTTTTATAAATCCTTGTTAATATTTAAAGCTGCAAGAATATCAGTAGGAAAACTAAAATTAGGAGGAAGAAGATGTGTTATGTCTGTTCGTTCAGAATGGTGTACACTTAGTGTAGGCATTATTGAATCCTGGGGTTATAGTGTGCAATCCACCTCACTCACCCTTTACTATTTGCAGTTCTGAGTGTCAAATAATTGTGTATATCACAGATCTGCCTTGCTACCAGTCTCAGCATCAGTCAATCTTCCTATAATCATCATTACATTTGGGTTTATGGATTTGCACAGATCAATATAGAGGCCACCCACATTTTGCCGCTGTTCTGAGACTTTCAGTCAGACGCACTTTAATTTTTTCCAGTTTGTAGTAATACATATTGCTAACATGTTTGTTTACTCAGTATATCACCTTGAAAAATACAGAATCATTATAGCATATGTTGTCATTGTCATATGGATGTTATTTTTATTTATTTATTTATTTTTGTTTCAGACTGGTATGATCCATTTCACTGAATGCACTCCTTGCCCTGCAGCCATCTACAGGTCAACAAATGCTGAAAGCTGTAACCTCAAAATGAGCCTGTTGCCATGCAACCCAAATGTAGACCAATAAACAAAAATGACCCGTCATTTGGTGTATCTAGATCGAACAACAGGAGCAGTTCCAAGGTGAAAAAACAAACATATTCAGTAAACCCTACATGGTCCATTTACACCGTGTTAGCATCGATTTGTGACTAACACATGGTAGAGTGCTATTTTTGGATTCAGCTCGCAAACAAGGTAAACACAGTGGCATGCTAATTACAGCATAAGCAACTGAATTGTATGCTAATCAGCCAATACAAAATGGAGAAGCTATTTAACTAGCTATAAAGCAACCGTGTAGACTCAGTGGTGGTTTTTCCTGTGAATTCCAAAACCTAATGGAATGCAGCCACAGAAAGGAGTCTGCACAGAAAGAATGTTAGGGGCTGCTGTTACTTTAATTCATGCATATGTGCAACAGGCTGAAATCTATGCTGCTACTGCTAACTGACCATGGCCAAGAAGGAGAAGAGTTTTCAGACCCCAATTAACTTATCACAATCTGTATAAGGTGGGAAATTATAGAACACTACAGGTTAGCTAGATACACACTACAGGAACTCTGCAACCTCTGTCATTCTCAACTCAGACCTAGGGGAATCCAAGGGGAACCCATACCAGTGGAGACAAAGGTATGTGTAGCATTCAGAATTTTAGCTACAGGAACCTTTCAGAGACCAAAAGGGGATATGTTGGGGGTGTCACAGGCATCAGCATCCAGGATCCTCCATCAATTCCTGAATGCTATGCTGCAACATGCCAGTGACACATATATTTTCCCCGTACTCCTGAGGACAGAGCCACAAATATGCAGAAGTACTACCCAGAAGTACTGGGTGCCATAGATTGTACACATATAGAAATTAAGGTACCACCTGGAGAACATGGAAGGCTCTAATTAATTAGAAAGGGCTTCCACTCTATTAACTGCCAAGTTCTGTGTAATACCAAGGGAATCATCTTGAACATGTGTGCTGGCAAACCAGGTGGCTACCATGACTCACATATCTGGCACACCTCCCAACTGTATCAGATGTTCATTAGGGGGGATATCCCACAGGGTAATTTACTGGGGGATGCAGATTCTGCACTGGAACCGTGGCTGATGATGCCCATCAGAAATGCACACACACCCACTGAAGAATGCCATAATGATGCACATGCTCAAACCAGAAATATCATAGTGTGTGTGCTTGGGCTGCTGAAGTCGTGGTTCTAATGCCTCGATACATCTGGAGTAGCCCTGCAGTACAATCCACATACATGTACTGAAATATTCACCATATGTGCCATGCTGCACAACATCATCCTGGGAAAGCAGCTTCAGCACCATCAACAAGAGAAAGAGGCACACATCCCACTGTCAGTGGCAAGGTCACCACAACCAAAAACAGGTGAGTAGTCAGAGGAGGAAACCAGCAGTTGCTGTGAGTTTAGGCAGATGTAGGCATGTTCAATATCCCCTTGCATTGGCTAAGAGGCAATGCATAGCACATTCACTTACCAACTAATGGCCAAAAAACGTCCTCCTACACACATACATATAGTAACATTCATGCCAGTCAATGTTCACAACCTTTACCTATCCATATAATGGCTGTATACTGCTAGAATCAGAGTCAGCCCTGACCTAAAACTGCTGCAACTGCTGGATTTATAGGTTAAGTGATGAACCTGGAGTGTATTGTGTAATAATACAAATTAATGGCATATCCTTGCATGTTGTTACTCAGTAATGTAAGCAAGTAAAAGGTGAGTGATTTGTACAGAAATGGCTTTACCATGTGATAGCAGAGATGTCTGTGTCTATATGTGGCCTGCATCAAGTAGTAGGCCTCAGCCATCAAAGATTTACACAGCCATAACTCTCAAAAAATACTGATGGTCACCGAATGTCTTCAATTTAGCACCATGCTTTTGTATTGGAAAATCATCAAAGAGAGAAGTTAGAAAGTAATGAGACACATTTCAGTTTCAGACTTCACAACCCTCACAAGATCATTAACAATACTGTTGCAAAACAAATGTTTAATTCTATCAACTGTCTAACTTTCTAAGACCAAAATATGTCAAAGGTACAATTAGCAAACAACAACACAAATGCAGATATACTAAGGACTAAGTCAGCTGTGCATCCTGAGCATCAGACACAAATGTTATGTTTCTCTGAATCCAAAATATGGAAAACATGGATATGGCACAGTTATCTTCAATTGCACAGGGTGTTGTGTGTGTGTGTGTGGGGGGGGGGGGGCAGGAAGCCTAGGCTGACACAAAAGGTCAGTGTGTATGTGAGTAAGAAAGAGAACTAGGCAGACATTTGGACAAAGTAACAAATGGCCAGTGAGACAAAATGAGTTTTATGCTTCACAGCTGAACCATGTAGCTGTTGTCTGTGTGTGTTTCTGTAAGGGTCCTCCAGGTGAAACTGGTGTGTGATTGTCTGCATGAACACAGCCAAGCTCTGTGCTGGTTCTATGCCTTGGTATGTCAGACAGGTGTGAACCATGCATGGTAGAGGTGGCAGTTCATCATTGTCATACCTGATCATGAGAACTAGTTCTGCCAGGAGTTGCACTGGCACATCCACACCCATGGTCAGATGCACTGCTGCTACCTGAATGTGACTGATGTCTGCTGGAAGAGCTCCCCACATGAGGATGCTCAAGACCACAACCCCATGGCCTGCCATGTCTGGCTGTGGACATCTCAACCACTGATGGAGCAGTGAAAGTATTGCCACTATGACAGTGTGATTGGGCATGGCTACATTGGCTAAAAGCAGATAATGTGGCTGATCTACACCTATGAGGATGCCGCCCCCCTCCCAACAGACATTCTTTCACAGACACCGTCCATTTCAATGTGTCATTCATCTGATCCATTGAATCAGCAACATGGTGGAGGTAATCACACATGTCAGCCTGTGCCACATCTACAACCCTAAGCATTCTCTGGAGGACCTATGGGAACATGCATGTGCCTCCGTGATGGCCATAAATATACGTCGAGTGGAACGGGAAGACATACCTGGATTAGGCAGAGGATGGACAGCAGGCCTCCTCTGAGCCCCCCTAAAACCCTTCCTGTGTGGCACCTTGCCCACACTTTAGCTATGGCCAGAGACAACAGGCACTGAAGCCTCAGTAATCACACTTCTCTGATCGACTGTCTCACCACCACCACCTGTCCAATATCTGAGGCCTCACTGGAATGGGTCAGCATAGGCCTACTGGCTGTGATGAATGAAATTACAGGTGATGGCTGAATGTCAATCTCAGTGTTATATTCAACCTCTGCACCCCCTGACCATGCCTCTATTTGGCCACCATCAACATCAGAGTCTGCTGATACTCTGACATCAAGTTGTAATAGTCCTACACTTCCACTGTCAGGATCACCTGTGATAATAAGCAGCAAACACAGAAAAAAAAAACAATAGCTACACTGCTATAGTCAAATATATGCTAACAAAGTAACAGTGGTGCCACTACTACAGAGAGTACAGCAATACACACAACACTCCTGACACCCACATCACACATATGGATAAAATTATATATTTCTTTGAACTGCTCATCACCACTGACAAAGAAGATATTTGGCTTACAGTGTGCAGTTGATGCTATGCTTCTTATGGACAATGGTCCTGGAAAAACTTAAGCAAAAGTTAAGGACATCATCATCACAATTAACAGTAACACAGGGGGTTTAAACTTTTTGCCCTTTATATGTCCATTAACTATACTTTCAACAAGAACTTGGGTGATAAATCCAGCCTAAGCCCATGTGTTATCAATCAGAATGTGTTGTTAACTGTAGCAATCTACAAGTCCCCCCCCCCAATTTATTGTAAAACAGAACTAACATATTCCTGTCAATATTTTACTGTACAAGAGTATTTAACAATTGAGATACATAAGGGTACCTGGAAGCTCCTCCTGGCACATGCTTGTTGTCCCTGAAACAGTAGCACCAATGTCGAGGACTTTTCTGTGAGTTTCTGGATCCCTGACAGTGGACAGAAACTCTTCATTTGCTGTTAGTGGTGCCTCTATAGCAGCCACCCTGGTACCCATCTGATCACAGGACACTGCAGCTGCTCTCCTCTGTGAAGATGAGATGATGTCAGTAGCCCTATGGTGCACCTTATCATTTGTCCTGCTGTGACCAGCTACTGCATTCACATCAGCTATGTGCTGCCAAATGTGCCTTCTGCCTGATATATCTCCAGACATATCTCCATGTCCTCTCTCAACCAGAAAGGCACCAAGCCCCCTAAAAGCTTCCACAAAATTCCCTGATTCTCAGGGACACTGAAGAGGCAGTTTTGGGGATCGAGATACCTGGGTGTCATAGTCCTAGGTGACCTAAAACACAACAGAAAGATAATACACATAAGTATCACAGAACTAAAAAGTCCCGTTTCCAGACAAAACATAAATGGTAGCATTTCACTATTACCCAGTGCAGAAACATAAAACAGTCAAGATATTGAAATATAAAAAACAGGTTTTGTGTGGTTGTAACATATTACATTCACACACAAAGCAAGGCTGGATGCAAAACAAGGAGTGTAACAATAGCAACATATCCTTGTTTCTACCAAAACAGAAATGCAACTTTGCTCTCCTACCCCTAAAGGAACAGGCAAATGACACATTTTAGTAACAAACCATCAGTGAAATGCTAAAAGTGCTATCAATGCCATAAGTGAAATGCTAAAAGGGCTATCAGATGAACTGTCCCTGAAACATGTCTACAAATTTAATACAGAACATTCCATTTTAAGCAATTGCCAATCATGTCTACCTGTGGTAAGCACTCCCCTGGAGTTGTGAATGGTCCATCCTAGAAGGCTAACACCCATGTGTCATTAAAAATATAGGACATTTACCATTTCATGGAAATAACAATAGAAGCATTTACACAGGAAAACAGCTGTAGCATTAGCACTTTTGATGACAGTTCATAAGGCTGTGAATCTGAAAAAGAGAAATGCCCTGACAATCATACCCATGCCATCAGTACACTTCTAAGTAATGCATACAGATAAAAGTAGCATTTGTTAATGCAGATATTTATATATATATATATATATATGTGTGTGTGTGTATATTTTTTTAGTTTATTTTATATGTGTGTATGTGTGTGTGTGTGTGTGTGTGTGTGTGTGTGTGTGTGTGTGTGTATATATATATATATATATATATATATATATATAAATATATGTGTGTGTGTGTGTGTGTGTGTATATATATATATATATATATCTATATATATATATATATATACATATATATTAACATATTTTTCTTAATGACATTTCAGCATATGTAGTATATATAATAATACGACACACCACCAGATAGTGAAGATTGCTGTGGCAAAAAATATCACAGTCTCATATAACCAAAAAGTAGCCACAGTAATCACCACGGCTTCACAGTCACGAACTGGTATGATTTCTAATGTAAACCCGAAGAAGAGAAATCCAAGCTGGTAAATGTTAAACCAAATGACGTATTATTTAAACAACAGCAACAGTAAGCGCTTTCACCCATCGGCTTCATCAGACTTATGCTTATACAAAATTAATTAACCATTTAAATATCCTTTTGTCCGTCCATGATTGGTTAAAACTATTACATCACATCCTTAAAAAACATCTAACTGGGTTAATTATTCAACAGATATACGTAGCTTCATAATTCTAGCGCAGAATAATCATTAAAACATCCATGGCTTTAAAAGCAAACACATAATTAGTAATATATACTATAAATACTGTAAATATAAGCATGAAATCTGCATTTACAAACTAAAAGCTGCATTTACAGACTAAGTATTAAAAACTGTCATACATAAATTATATATTCTAACCTACATATGTATGAATTTGGTAGGTCATATTAGATAGGTTAGAATATATAATTTATGTATGACAGTTTTTAATACTTAGTCTGTAAATGCAGCTTTTAGTTTGTAAATGCAGATTTCATGCTTATATTTATAGTATTTATATGTTATATGTAGTATATAGCTGAAAAATGCAAGCATACCTTCTCAAGGTTAGTAGTCTTCTATGCAGATGTATCCCAAAGTAATAGTCTCTTCTGTGTTTCCCACATAAACAAGTCTCCTCACCTTCAGATTCCATATATACACGGTTGTCTTTTGTATGGTGTAGATTCAGGGCTGTGAACATTGTGAAAATGCGAATCAGATATGAACTCACTGAATCCCAAATACTTGGCTCCGTGTATCTGATGTAAACATAGTACAGGCACTCCCTCAGTGTTTGTTGCTAATGAATTGCAACTGTGAATGACTGCAAGTAGGGAGAAGGAAAATACAACAGCAATGCAGACTGCTTCACCTCCAGTGGGTGTGTCAGACAGGTTAGACTTACAAAGCATAGAAGTAATTTTATCAAGGTTTGAAATGTAAGCACACACAATTCATAGTTTCTGTTCATTAACATCCAGCCTCCCCTTCATTTGTTGACAGCTTTATATTATTGCCATTTAATATCCTCACACATTTTAAGGACAATGATATAGAATGTCTTATAGACTGCAAGCCTCAGATTACTGCTCAGATAAAACAAGAATGAGAAACCAACACAGAGAGATAAAACAGAGCTGCATTTTTGCAAGCAGTAGTCATAAATGGTTGTGTGATCACTCAGTGCACTACATCTGAAATTAATACATGTACAAATAACTGTCATATGGCTTGTTAGTACTGTGGATGGTGCTGAATTTGGTTGTATGCAGAATGATTTCAGTTCCTTTCTGCAAAGCTGTTGGTATGGCAAAGAGGGATAAGGCACACTTACTGTGTTCATAAGGTTCATTGGAGGGATTGTTCAAATCTAGACCTATGTTAAAATATTTCATGTGTACCAACAAACATGTAGTGTTTATTTCATAGATAGCTTTTCTTCATTTCAGCTACTTTTCCCTTTTTTAATTTGCAGTGTTTGCACAGTGTGCCAGTTAGTAGCAGTTAACACACAGAATTTAAGAATGACTAGGAAATTATGGAACTGTGATGTAACTACTCTTGTGGCAGCAGATGTAGGTAAAGGACTGTAATACAGATGGTCCTGGGTTCTAATACAGGGAGTGCAACATATTTTTAAAGTTGTGACACTCCAGTTTATACCAATGAACAGAAAAAATATGCAAGTGTTATTTTAACATTCTTGTGACAATACATGTAAGGCAAGAGGTGCCATACACATGGTCTTGGGTTCTAATACAGCACATTCCAGACATTTTTACTGTTGTTCCATTTCCCTTATACTCTGTATCACTTATAACACTTTAGATAGTGGAGCTTACAAGAATTATATGTATTAGGGATAAGGCTCTCTTATTGTGTTTTCAGATGTATGGCTGAGGGTACACTGTCTACTATATTTCTGTAAGCATAATTCTGCTATCTGAACATGGATGGCCTTCACAGTTAAATAAGACACATACACAATTGACTCTATATACATTAACCTTCTCAGGTCACGCACATACTGGATTAACACCTCAGACTGTCAGCTGCATTTTTGAATGATGCATGAATGTGTTTGAGAAGCACTTCTGTGGCAAAGATGGAAGAACACCACTGTGGAAGAAAATGTTTTGACATTTGTGCATAGTTTTGAATCCCAAACTTTAAAAATAATTTTTTTTCAATAATAAATCTTTATTCTTTTTCAAATGTTAATACAATACTACAACATATGTACATTATATACATGAATGCTTCCAATAGTTACATAAGATCATTATACATTAATATAAACTTCTAGATGGGTATTAAAAAAAGAGAAAATAAAAATCTAGTATCAATATAAGGCTTATCTATACTAGCCTCCATATGAAGTATGTATTTCCCAGGGAAAAGTGGATAAGAACCTTAAGCTAACACAATGTTAAAGATTTGCTCCCATATTTTTGTATTATTTATATTTTTCTTATGATCTTTAATTAGTCATTTATGTGCTAAAATATGTCTTATCGCTACACTTTTAAAGTTTTCCCATGAAGTCTGGGATGGATTCAACCAATTTGTAGCTATATAAAGCTTCATTAACAGAAAAATATTTATAAGTATGATCATTTGGGATCTGTCCAAATTATTCGGAGGAATATGAAGAATCATAAACTCCCAAGAAAGTGTAGACTGTTGATAACCCATTTTTTGTAATTGAATTTTTAAAGAAGTCCAAAGTTTGAATATACATTTACAACTCCAGAACATGTGTAAAATGTCAGCTGTTTGATCCATACAATATGGACATTTGGGTGAATTTTTAGAGTTAAATTTATGCAGACTGAGATGAGTGTAATAAGCATTATTAAATATCATCAACTGAGTAGATAATAACTTTTGAAGAGATACTGATTTTAAGGTTAAGTTAATTGCTTTCAATATTTTACTATCCTCAATCGGTAACAATTTCTCCTTCCAGTATTTAGATAAGAGTATTTGGTTATTATATTTCACGTCTTTTATCAAATTATATGAAGCCGTTATATATTTGAAGTCCTGCATAACAGTTTGCCATAAGTTTAGACAAATGGTTAAGTGTTCTTCTTTAATTTTGATATTACTAAAATAACTTATTGAAAGATCCTTTAACTGTCTCATTATAATTAAATATGAGTTAGGAAGACTCATCTCTCTTAACATGTCATGTATTGAGATACCAAGAAAAGGATATAAATCAAGTATGGTTAGATCAATTATAAGTGGGAATTTTTTAAGATCTATCAGTTGATTACCAATTTTCAGATTCGGGTTCTTATGAAATGGTTGGAAAGTCATCATATATTGTAAGAGTTTTAGTGAATTAAACAGACTTTGTACTGATATTATATATAATCTAATATGTTCCATCAGAGCATACATTTTAAAGGTATCTTTATTTAAAAAAGGTAATGCCTTACAATTAATACCCAACCCAGCAACATGTTTGTGATTCAGAATCAACCACTTGGGTAACCATTTAGGACTGGATCTGTCGAAGTTACCCACTCTTAGAATTCTATTAGCATTTATTATTAAATAATATGCTTCAAAATTCGGTAAATCTAAACCACCCTTGTTTTTCAGAGTCATCAGTTTACCATAAGATATTCTAGTTTTTCTAGGTTCTCATACAAATCTACCTAATTCCGTATGAAGTTGTTTAAAGAATTTCCTAGAAATTGCGACTTGAGTAGCTCGAAAAATATATAATATTCTTGGGAGTACATTCATTTTAATAATTGAATTCTTTGCCATTATTGGTAATTTCAAATTATTCCATCTTTTTAAATCAGACACTATATGATCCCAAATTAACTTAACATTGTTCGCATAAAAGTCTCTATTATCTGTTGAAAAAACAATACCCAAATATTTTATTTTTTCTTCGGATTTTAACTGCCCTACCAATGGTAAAAGCGAAAAGGGTGTAGGCGTCTTTAAAGGAAATAACTTGTTTTTTTTTTTAATTTATTTTGTAGTTAGATATTTTTGCAAAATCTTCCACTGCTTTTAATATTTTCTTGGTATCTGAAACAGGCATTGTACAGTAAATATTAAGATCATCCGCAAAAGCCGCCATGGATATTTTCGTACCATATATTATTGGAGCATTATGATAAATATTTTGCTTGATATGTAGGAATAGTGGTTCTAAATATAAATTAAATAATATAGGAGATAACGGACATCCTTGACGGGTACCATTCTTAATTTGTTTTCTTTTTGAGAAATTTTTATTAATATATAAAGTTGTATAGGGATTGTTATATAATTTTCTTAATGTTAAAATAAAGTCTTGGGGTATATTAAAATATGATAAAATATCAAACAAAAATTTTAAATTAACCCTATCAAAAGCTTTTTGAGCATCAATTATGAGTGCATAAACATTAAGATTTCTATGAATGGCATAAGAAATTAGTGTATGAAGTGATAGCGTATTATCAGTAGTTTGTCTGCCATTTATAAAACCAGCTTGTTCATCAGATATTATTACATTAATTACCTTCTTCAATCTATTAGCCAAAATAGATGTCATAATTTTCATATCTATATTCAAAAGTGAAATGGGTCTATAGTTATCCGGATTTTGCAGATCAGCATTCTCTTTAGGTATAAGAATTGTTTTTGAAGCGTTAAAGTGTGGGTCATTAATTTTATTATTAATTATATAGTTAAATACATGTGAAAGTATTTTCCCCAATATATCACAAAAAGTTTTATAAAATTCCGTAGTCAAACCATCTGGTCCTGGAGCTTTATGTGGCTTCAAATTATTAATTGTATCTGTTATCTCCTCTGAGGAAATTGGTTTGACTAAATTCACATGAGACTCATCCCCAATTTTCGGAAAGATAATCTTCTGCAGAAAATCATTATTACTCTTATTTATAAGTAATTACTGATGTTCACCATAGATTTGAGAGAATATTGATTCAAAGGTATTCATAATGTCTTCAGTATTGGTATGTGTTTTATTGTTAAACTGTATTTCAGAAATTTGAGAAGGTATTTTCGATTGATTAATGATACGAGCTAGTGCTTTTGAAGGGGTCTGTATATGATTAGCATATTTTACCAGTATTTTCTGTTCATAAAATGTCAATTTGCTATTTTGTAATAAAAAAAGATCTTTTTGACATTTTAATAACTCCGTTTCAGTTTGTTTACTATAGTTCCCAATTAAATCCTGATCTAGTAACTTAATTTTAGTTTCCAATTCTTGTATGTCTCTAGTTTGTATTTTCTTATAAGTAGCTTTTTGAAGAAAGATTCCTCTTATTTGTGCTTTGGTCGTTGCCCATTCTATATCAGACGGATGCCGGTGTTTAAAGAGATTAACTAATAGATGATTAAAGGTCTTTTGAACTTCTTTAATTATATCTTCTTTATTCAATAAATACAGATTTAGGGACCAATTATAACCTCTAAGACGCATATTATTTTTAGTGTCCTTGTTAAAAATTAATGTGATCCTAGAATGATCCGATAAGTGTCGAGCTTGTATAGATACACAGGGATCTAAAGTCATTAGTACGTCTGAAATTAGAAAGAAATCAATCCTAGACCACATTTTATGACAACTTGAATAAAATGTAAAGTTATTTGAATTAATTTGATTATTTGTGTATTTAAATGGGTCATATAGTTTAAAATCTGTTTTAAGTTCCTGTAGTGCTATCACTGCTTGATTATTAAAGGACCTGTGTGAACTTGATTTATCTAATTTGGGATCTTGATATACATTCCAATCACCTCCTATTATTATATAACAATTATTATATTGATTCAGGATAAAATAAAGTGATGCTATAAAAAGTTGTTGATTGGCACATGGGGCATATATATTAAGAAGTACCACAGGTTTATCATAAAGTATAGATGAAAGAATCACATAACACCATCTTCCCTCTTTGTCTATTTTGAAATCTATAATTTTCTCTTGATACTGATTTTTCATAATAATAGCCACCCCTGCACTATTAGTTGTCCCTTCTGAAGCTACCACCTCTCTAATCCATTTCTTATCCTTAAGGACAGCCCATTGGTCATTGGTCAAGTGGGTTTCTTGTAATAAAATAAAATATGCCTTTGATTGGAGAAATAAATGAAGAAATAATTTCCTTTTTTTCAAGTTCTGGAGCCCTTTAGTATTCCATGAGTCTATTATCCACATACTAAGATTTTTAAGTCTTTTAAGGATATTTTAAAATTGAGAAATGGTACTAAATTCAAATATAATAACACAGTATATAATGTCTGGAAGCAATCTTGACATCCCATCCCTAACCAATGCCTATCCACTATTCCCCTGGACTAGGACATACATAGGTTTTTTACACTGTTAGAACCTTTCTGGGTAAATAACCTTACTAAACATCTATTCTTTATCTTACAAAATAAAAGATCAAAAACATGCAAAAAACCTATAAAAACTACATCTAACTCTACAAAGCCTAACCAAAACATTCCCTAATAAACACTGATAAATATCCACAGCTCTTGAACACACTATTTTGTTAAACCTATCAAGTAACTGTCTTCACTACACTTATAGTTACTATCATACCTCACTAATAATTCTCATACATTATTAGTTATACTCATTAGTTGTATCACCTTAAGTTAACTAACTATCATATTTAAATCTAAAATAATCAGATATATGACAGTACCCCTATTAAACAATAATATTCTTGACTTCAAGATAATTCACCATATGTATTGTTAATTGGAAGAGAGAAAAAGAACTACAGAGAAAACAAATGTTTAACCTTTAAGTATAATATTAAATCTGATTTTGTTTATATAATCTAAATTATCTAGAATTATAATGTCAGCAAATAAGGTGAACAAAAATAGCACTTTAACCACACTTACTGGGTAATATAATTAAATTTATAAAATAATGGTTAGGTAACACAGTTCTCAAAACAGTCAAAGCCACATGCCAGTATATAATAAAGATAGCCTTCACATTCCTAGAGAGGCCAGAATATTATATTTTCTGGTCTCTTTATCTATTAACTATCCCAACACTAAATCCCCTTATTATCTAAACATTGCAGTATTAAAAACACATCATTAATACAGGAAAAACAAATAATAAAGTTTACTACAAGGTTATTAACACAACCACATACAACATAAACTACCTAAGGAAAAAGAATAACTATGTTAAAGCTATCATACTTCTAAGATATCAGTTAAATAACACATTTTAAACCAGTACATTATTAGTTCAGTTGTAAACATACCTGAATGAATTCACAGTTCCCTTTAAAGAAATAAAACATGTTACATACATTAAATGTCCACGAATGCTCGTTTTACAGTCCAAATAGCTTCCCCTTCCTCCACAGGGATCTTCTCACTTCCTGAGCTTGTAATCTTGTCTTCGTGCTCACAATGGGGGAACCATTAGGCGGACGGACTTCCGGATGCGCTACCTCGAAAGCGGACCCTCAGCAACACTCAAAGGATTTCCTGTTGCATCACGAAGGGACTCAGTTCGTAGAAGCCATAAAATTTCGGAAAATCTTCGTGGACGAGCTGGAGCTGTAAAAAAAAACTAAGTAAACATTTACCAAGGGGCCTGGTGAGGAAAAAAGAACAAACAAAGGATTATAAAGCCTCAAGACGTAGTAAGCATGGAATCCCAACACCCACTTTGCTGTAAACAGACTGGATGGCCAGATCAAGCTTCTGAAGCTGGAAGGGACTTAAAAATCTTCAAAAAGGTACCTTTTGCTTCTTTTTTTGTAGATATGGAATATTTGGAGCCATCAACTGTAAAAATTAATGTGTTGGGGTATTTCATTTGAAATTTGATATTCTTTTCAATGAGGAACTTACAATATGGAGATAATGCTTGTCTAGCTTGTCTTATTTGCAATGGTAAATCCTGTACCATAGAAACTCTATTATTTTGCCACATAATATAACCTCCATTCTTTTTAACAGTTAGAATTATTTTGTTTACATCCCGGTAGTTGAGTATTTTGACGTATACTGGTCTAGGTATGTTTGAGCCTTGTGCTTCTCTGAGATCTCTATGAGCTCTTTCTATAACTATTTGTTTGGCTATTTCCGAGTCATTGAACAATATTCCAAGTATTTGTATGATGGTAGAAATTAAATCATTATATTGGATAGATTGAGGAATTCCTCTGATAATTATATTGTTCCTTCTGGCTCGTGCCTCCAGGTCCAGAATTTTATTTTGCATAGACTGAATATCCAGGTCATGAATGTCTGGTTTTTTTTGCAAACAATGTTATTCTGTCCTCATTTTCAGATATTCTAGCTTCTGATTTATCCATCCTTTCGAGAATTTGGCTGCATGTGGCACCAAAAGAAAGTACCTGGTTTGATAGTTCTTTCAAAGCTTCTTGGATGGGTAACAAAGCAGTTTTAATATCTTCCATATTAGCTAGTTGATCCGGTTTATTTGTCATTCCAGCTTTTGAAAGTTCCTGCTGTTTTGTAATCTTCTGCCTTTTTATTGTTGAATCTTTTTCTGGTGACTGAAGTGCTGATAATTTGGTTTTAGTTGTTGTTGTTTCCATACTTTTGTCTTCATTTGACATTGTGGAGCAAAGCAGATCTTTAGTATAATTGAATAGTAAATATCCAAAGCTACTACTCAGGCAGTTCCTTTGTTTAATACCCTGTTCAGAGTCAGACAGTCAATCAGATCCAATCCTGTAAGTTTGTATAATTTCCTCCGGTTCTTTCACCTCTCAAGCGGCATTTAGTTGTAGTAGATTAATTATAGCCAACAATTGGTGTAGAAAAGCTTGCAGTATATCCTCGGGGTTGATTTTTATTCCGAGTAACTGGAGAGCTGTAGATATGCAGTGTCTACAGAATGGCGGCCATCTTTGAATCCCCAAAAATCAATTTTATCAGTGTATAAAGCCAAAACAAAAATGTGTCAGGACATGAAATGTATGCCCCCAGTGCATGTCTGCAAAGTTAACTCACCTAACAGTTACCTTCCAATTTCCAACCTACAGCAGCAAACACCCCTTAAACTACTGTCAAGTGTCAGATTAACCTTCCAGTTTCAAAAACTGCTTTCCTCCCTGCTTGGCACTGTTGCTCTCTGCTTAACATCTTGCAAATGTTGTTGGCATCATTTCTCAGGTATGCCCACTAGCAGTAAATATGATGACAGGAATTGGTGGGAAATCATAAGTTCCCATTGCTTCATTTTTGGTACTAGACATGTCTGGCATTAAAGGGGAAGGTCCACAGTATAGGGCACAGGGGTGAGGTGCTCTGGAATCCGTGCTATTTACTAGAATCCTGGTAAAGTGCCACAGCCAAAGGCTTCTGCAGGAGGGACTATTCTGGCTTCCAGTAGAAGTCTGAGGCTTGGAGTAGTTTGGCTAAGGGTGTATCCAGTGCAACTGGCACCCCACATACTGAAGAATAGTGTAGACACCACTTCAGTAACCTACAAAGGTGCAAGAGTGATACCCTCAAACAGATGTTGACTGAATTTCAAACTGGTGACATACCACAGTTGTTGAAGTACAGTCATAGAGAGAATTTTTAATACATCTAAAGCTAAGTATAGACAAAAGAGAATGTTAGTACATCTACAGCTAAATATAGGCAATACTGGTATGCATAATACTCTTCTGTTTTTTTCTTTGCTTTTCACAGCTAATGGTAACATAGAGTTGAATCATCAGGCTCATGCTGAACACCTGGAGAGACTGAGGGAAGTAAGTGGTATGCATGCAGCACAACAGAAGTATTATTGTAGGTTTAAAAGTTGATACATTTTTTGGTATTCTATACAGTAGTAACAAAGTCAGCATGCATGTCTTAACTGAAAAGCAAGCATGCATTCACAAGTCTGTAGCACAAACCAATTTTAGAAGGCAAGTGTAAGACTATAGTCAGAGGTTTCGTGTTCAAATACTACAAGCAGCAATTATACAGTACTGCATTTAATTCATAATATTACATAAATTAAACTCTCTACAAGTGGCATAAATGCCCTGCTGATTTCTGTAGTCAGTATACTTGGGCTAAGCAATATATGCACATTGCAAGGACTACTGTAAGAAATCCATAACTATAGTTTGTAGTTGATAGGATGTATACTTAAATATAATAGTTTCAAATAAAATAGGTGTATAAGTGTGATAGCGCATTGTATGCCAGATATGATGGTACTAGTTTTATCTGTTTTTTCTCTCACCGCAACCCTTATCTCTTTTTTGATGTTATATTATGTGTCATCAAAATGTTTCCATGTCATCCATCTGTAGCAATTCACTAAATGCTTCACAGCACAGCAAGGTAGGACAGCCCCCAGCAGGTCAGCCTGCCCCACTCCACTGGCTCTAGCATTAATGCCAGCATATCTGGGACTTCACTGCCTCTGCTACTCCCTGCACTACTTGTGCCCTCTGGTAACACTGCCACAGCAGCTGGTGCTGTGGTTCCCTCCAGAAAAGTGGCAGAGGTGAGGATTTCATCCCCACCAGGAGATGCCAGGGTTGGTGTGTAAGGTTGTGCACGGCACCAATGGTGTATGCCACTCCAGCTGGAGAGGCTGCTCTCCCTCATGATACATAGGAAGAGAAGACATCAAGCACTTCAGCACCCAGCAGAGTAAGGGGACAGGATGACAGTTCAGTGGGCACGGACTAGATTCTCATGGTCTCCATATTTGATGGGCATGAGCCTGTGTTCTTCCCTCCCTCACCCCACTCATTGTATCCCCCAACCTTTTTGTCCCTCACCATTCCTGTGTCTTGTCTGTTTGTCTTGTTTGCATTTCCTTCCTCATCTACCCAACTTACCTGACCCAGAAATACCAGCTTCCCTTACCCAGCATTCTTCTCTTACTAAATTAAAAAAATGAGCACCTGTCCCACAAAAAATATCATCCCAAGCATAGCTCTCCATTTCACAAATGTATTTTCTTGACACACTTGATTTGGTCCAGTTGACTATACAACACAATTGCATTGTTGTCACCCCACTTTGTGGAGGTGACAGTCAAATTCAGTTAATATTCTGTACATATTTTCAGTTTACACTCTGGATAGCTGTGGTTCTTTCCTACCTCCCTCTTGCACATTCCAGTATTTCTTTCCCTTTGTTCTTTCTCCTGCTTGCCCCCATTTCACCACTTTCCTATCTACCCAACTTTAACACCTATAATCTGGTCATAAAATAGAATCACACACAACACACACAAGTGCCAGAAAAAGCAATGGATCCCTTCACTTTTTTCCTCTATGTTTGTGCGGAGTTTGGCATCACTGACCAATGCCGCTGAATCCTGCTGCGCTAGGTCAACACCCAGTAACACATGCTGAATGTACTATAAAGAATGATGTAATTGAATTAGCATGGTTTATTCAAAAGTAGTAAATACACCTGGATTTGAACCCAGTATCATCTTGGCTCAAAAAGAAATATATTAGTGCATTTACACCTACTGCCACAAAGTCAGCTAAGCAGCAGGTGTGTTTCATACACTCACTACTAACTCTCAGAATTTTAGCAATGAGCCCTATGTTTGCACACTGCTTAACTATGCACAAACAGGGAAAGTAGTGGAAATGTGTATCCTGCATGTGCAAGGCTGCTGCTTACCACTACATTATGCAAAGTCAATATTAGCATGTATTAGTGCTGTTTATTGCCCATTTAGTCACCGTGCTATGAAACCACATGTGGAAACATAAAATTAAGGCCTTATCTAAGAATATGTCTTATATTGTCAATGCACCCATGTGCTACCTCCCCTCATACACTGCAACCCTGGTCTCTCAGTACTTGTTGACAAATATATCATCTACACTACATAAATTAATAACAGCGGTTGTGTGATAGGGATCAGTACTGCTCCCCGAAGGAACTTTTTGCTGAAGCACAAACAGCCGGGCATACTTCCGCGAAAGTGCTTTTTACCTAAAAAGCACTTTCACGGAAGTATGCCTGCAGCTAGAGGGAGTCGTGGGATAATGACTGTTGCGGAGATCATACTACAGTGCGGATAAGGGAATATTCCTTTTTCTTCACTGTAGTGTGATCTCAGAGTGAGAATATTAAAGTTGGGGGGTGCTGGGGGGCTTGCCCCCCTGCATAAAAGTAGATTTATTATTTTTAATGCACTTTAACGAAAGTGCCTTTTCCGTGAAAGCGCTTTCGTTAAAGTGTGTTCGGTGATTGTGGATTCAGACTATTGAAGTTTTGTTCAATAGTCCTAGATCCGTGTGATATACCATGCATATCAGTCTGGTAACATGCAGAACTAGAACTATCTCCACAACTGAGCATGCCTACACATCCATTTCATGCAGGATTCTCAACATCTTCTAACATTCACTGCTGAAGTTATCCACTATAAGTTGTTCTGTAGCCTTGTAAAAGTCAGACTTCTGCTGTGGTGCTTGTGTAAAGTACTCAGCTCTGTACTTGGTGTACTTAGATAGGTAATGGGTTCTGTTCTCACTGCTGACAACTGGAGTGTGTCTATGTGTGCTTGTACACTTGCTTGACATTACAGAGAGCCTTTTACACCAGCATGTGGGACATTGCTATTCTCATTTTCTCCTCAGCAGACAATAATGATGTCATCACTTATAAAGTGTTGTCTGAGACTTTCCAAGTCAGACGTGAGCTGTGGAGCTTACCTTAAATACAGAGTTCTGCAGTCGTTGTACTTAGATATGGGTTCTGTTCTCACTACATGCAACTGGGGTGTGTGTGTTTGTGTGTGTGTGTGTGTGTGTGTGTGTGTGTGTGTGTGTGTGTGTGTGTGTGTGTGTGTGTGTGTGTGTGTGTGTGTGTGTGTGTTTGTGCACTTCCTTGACATTAGAGAGAGCCTTTTACACCAACATGTGGGACACTGTTATTGCCATATTCTCCTCAGTAGACACTGGTGATGTCATCAGCTATATCTGATTTGTGGAGGCCAGGCAGAAGTCACCTCATCCTACACGATACAGATTACAGTGACATGGCTTTCATTCTATCCACATACATCATGGCATGGTTTGTAGGCCCTGTGTTTTCTTAATGAGAAACCCCTGTGGTCTCTACAGCTACTGCAGGTGCCTGGTGTGGTACATGCAAAAGAGAACATTAGTGTTTTGATGAGGTCTGAGTACAATGCTGTTATCTTATCTTCAGATCTGAATGTGATGGTGTGACTTATGATGTGCATAATGTAGCCTTTCCATACCACTGTGGTCACTTGGTGGTTGTAGTTCAGATTGCTATCTATGTGTGTTCCCAGGTCTTGCACTTCTGGGTTTCAGCACAGGAGGAGTGTTGTCAATGCTGTAATTCACAGGAAATTCCACTTTGCAGAAGGCCAAAGTAAAGACACATTTTTTTGCATTTATTTGTAGACTGTGTCGCTTTGTCACCAATCATTTGTCTGTGTTAGCCCCTCCTGTAGTATGTTATCATCATTGCTGGATTCAGTGATTGCACTCAATATGCAAGAATCAGCAAACCTGGTAAACCAAAGGCCATTTACTTTAGCCTGAACTGTCAAGTAATAGATTCCAAACAGTCAAGCACAGATCCCTGGGGTATGTCAATGGTGACAGCTCTACTGGTACAGGTTGATTCACCAACTTTCACAGTATGTGTTCTGTTGGTGAGCCAATGTGTTACCCATCTAGTGACAAAAGGGTTAATCCCCAGCAGGGAGACTTTCTCAGTGATACCTGAGTGGGGGAATGTGTCCAAACCCTAGGCCAGATTAAAATAGGCAGTATGCACTTTCTTACCTTCATCCAGGTCTATCACACAGAATCAATGGCTGTGACAACATCACAGATCTCCTATGGTGAGACTCAGCACATATACCTTCCTGGCACTGTTGAATACACACTTCAACACATCCTCCACACTGACTATGTTCCCGCAGAAGGGTGTACATTAACATGCATCCATCTGAGTTTGGGGGGACAGCACCTGTAAGGTAGACCAAAATATCATCATTGACCTTTTCTAAATGGACACTAGTAATATCACCTCTGTGTACAACAGACCTCTGTCTGACATCTGACAGATGTCCTCAACAAGGTCATCAAGGGCATGCATGATGACAACACTATCGTCCTGTTGAACTTGACCAGGACAAGGCATTTGACACAAATCCACACAGAGGTATTCAATCAACACTGTCAGATGTGGCCACAAGCAGCTATATCACCAAGTGGGTAGACCAGTAGATGACATGCATGGCATCTAAATATGTTGAAATGTGCGAAATGACCTATATCTCAGGTCCAGTGATCAGGTCCATACATTAGGGCTGTCTGCTAGGCCCTTTCCTATCCATTATTTAAGTCACAGATGTCACAAATTACATATACATCCTGTGTCCAAACAGCTGTCTGAATGACTACAGATTTATCGGCAATCATTGACTGCAACTGTGATATTAGTATAATACAGACAGTATCAACACACACCAAAGATTGCTGCCACAGCCATGACAACACATGAGATGAAACAAAAACATGGGGGAATTTATATAATGAAAAACAATGCACAACCCAAGGATAGTGTAGACATCACACCCTATAAATAGATCATCTGGTATGTAACTTGTGTTTTTGGGTAGTTGGTATGTGGAACGTCCACCAGCATGTAGCCACAGTGCTGACTACTGCCTTATATGTAACACAACTACTGAGTATGTGAAGAACATCCACATCAAAGGCCATAATACCTCTATAGTTCACAGCCTTCATCACACCAGTAACTGAGTACAATACACCCTTCTTCATGTACCTCCCTACACATCTTGCAGTGATGTGAAACTGATGTGTCCCAACTTTACCACAGTGAGCTGTCACACATCTTAGGGCCATACCTACAGTAGGTACTCCTTTTGTTGCATAAACATTGCTGTCTGATGGTGCAGAACTTCCATCAAGGTGGTACACCAGATGCATGTGTGATACCTGTTCCAGTGATGCACACAGTACATACATAGCTGTTTGACAACATTGATGGCATGGGTAGTGTGGATTGTGCCATATATAGACTATATATATATATATATATATATATATATATATATATATATATGTGTGTGTGTGTGTGTGTGTGTGTGTAACACAGTGTTGAAAGCTTTAGAGAGATAAAAGAACATGGAAGATACTATTTTGCTGTTATTTCTATATTGGTTTATAGTGGTTGTAAAGTTTAGAAGAGCAGTTGTGGTACTGTGGTTGGGGCGGAAACCGTGTTGTGTGTCTGTTAAGAGGTTGTTAGTTAAAAGATAGCTTAAAAGCTGTGTATGGATGCATTTTTCTAGAATTTTGGCTAGTGGGAATAACATTGCTATGGGTCTATAATTAGAGATCTTAGTAGAGTTCCCTCCTTTATGAAGTGGGGTGATGCATGATATTTTCCAGAGGCATGGGATGTAGCGATCTGAGATAGTGCGGTTGATCAGAATAGAGATAGGGTGGGAGATAGCATCTGCTGCTAGTTTAAAGAATTCAGAAGGTAAATTATCTGCTGCAAGGGGGTTGGTTTAAGTCTACTGAGTATTTTTATGGTGTTAGTTTGGATAGGCTTAAAGTAGAAGGTATCATTGGTTTCCATGGGTAGAGTTGAGAAAGTTAGAGGGGAGGTACAGTGTTTTTTTAGAAAGGGTAAGTACTGAGGTAGCAAAGAACAAATTAAATTGTGTAGCTATGGTATCTTGGTTAACAGTAACTGTTGGGGTTGGAGTTGTTTGTTGGCCGGGATGAAGGAGTTTTTCTTAGGGCAGACCAGAATTTTTGTGGATTGTTATGGTGTTTTATGTGAGTGTTACTGCAGAAGTTTTTCTTGTCTACTTTAACTGGGTTTTAGCTTTGTTTCTAAGATTATGGTAGTGGTCGAGGTTGGCTTGAATTTTTTTGATGTCCCACTGTGCCCAAGCCTTATTCCTTTGTCAAAGTAGGCTTTTGGTTTCATTTGTTAGCCATGGTGCATAATTTTCTTTGATTCCTATGGTTCTACATGGGACTACTTTGTTTAGAATATTGAGGAATATAAAGACTCTACTGCAGTCTGTAGGGGTAGCGTTTTAACTGGGTTCCAGTTACAGGTGCGTAGGAAGGAGTTAATATTTGAGGGTTGAGGTACTTTATGTTCCAAATTTCCTAAAAGCAGTGTTTCTGGGTGGATGAAGGTGTCTGAGTAGGTATGTTGGGAGGTGATCACTGATAGTGTTAGGGAGATAGACAGAATGTAAGGATTGAGGTGTTCTGTTGGTTAGGATCTAATCCAGAGTAGATTGCCTTTTGGTGGATTTGTCTGTTATAGTTGGGGATTGTATAACCTGACTGAAGCCATGCAGGTTAATGACGTTAGTGAGGTTACTGGAGTTACATGTGTTCCAGTCAGCACTAAAGTTACCCATTATTATGTTTTTTATGGGAATATTAGTGATATGTTTTGGAGTAGTTCCTCAATCATTGTAAGGTTATTACCTGGCAGAATATAAATACCTGTGATGGTGAGGTATTTGTTGGGGTTTATTTCAAGTTTAGTAAATAATACTTCAGTGCTGGTAAAAGTTTGTTTGCCTAGTTCTAAGTGTTCTAGTTTGAGTTTTGCTTTATAGAGAATGGCTACCTCTCCTCCACATTTGTTTGTTCTGCCCAACCTATGTATGTTGTAACCTGGAGGTAGGATTACATTGCTATTCATATCATGTTTCAGCTAGGTTTCTGTTAGAACAGTAATGTTGGGGGAGTATAGTGATATGCTAGCATGCAGGACATATATTTTATTAAGGATGCTTCTAAGGTTCATGTCAATTAGTAAGAGGTTGGAGCTTTTGGGAGAAATGAAAAACAACAAAGGCCAAATAACCAGAATTATTAGCACAAGAAATAATAACACTCTAGTGCCTCGGCTCAAAAAAGCCTTCAAGGGAGAGATGTTTAATGGTGTATGGGGCTGGATTGTGGGGGTGGTTGTGGTTTGCTGCATGTTGGTATTTGGGCCAGGGTTTGAGTGTATATCTCCACAGAGATGTAAATGAGATGATAGGTTTAGGACTAAAGGACTGAGTTTTTTTTGGAGTTTGTTAGTTTTGAAAGAAAAGTGAGGTTTTGGTGAAAGTTGAATATACTTATACTAAAAGGGTAGTGTGTGGATGATGGAGTATAATTGTGGGAGATGTGTAAGTGTTTGGTATTTGGATGTGGCATGATGTTAGGTAATTGGTTAGCATTAATAGAGTGAGGGAGACAGTATATAAAGAGGCAGTCTTTACGTATTTTGTATATTGTGTAGACATCATCAGTGTAGGTAGGTAGGTATGAGTAAAAGTAAGATTTAGGTTAGTAAAGTTGTATGGTAGGTGTGAGTTTATTGAATCCCGGGGAAAGTGTGCACACCCAAAACCTTACTGCTGTCATACATGCACAGCTCACTATTCCCCTTCCCCGGTACCTCCTGGTTTTCATGAGGGGAAAAGATCAAACAGGATTCTGCCATGCTGCAAACTATCAAATGTTTGAAGCAGCCCATACATAGATACTGCTTTTGTGAATGTAGTACGTCATGTAGCATGCAAACATTTTTATACAGAAATGAACAATACTTTTCTAAACCAGTAGTAACGTATTCACTGGTTTTCTGCATTAGAAGTAATGTGCTTGTCCAGGTTACATTTTCCATTACATCTTAAGAAAACAGATTGCTTCAGAATCTCAAACACCAGAGTGTTAGTCCACAAGTCTACCTCCTTATACATGACTGCATTGTTTTATTCAAAATCTGCTCTGTTATAACCTTCCTGTATGCACAAGCACTGGGCCACATCACTGCTGCAAGAACAGCTGCATTCCAGTGTTTAATCATCCATTCATGTGGAGAATTCACAGGACACTTGTTGACATCCATGTACAGCACATCTATACTTAGTTAACTGCCTAATTTACATATGCAGTTAACATGGATCAGGTGTGACAGATTTTGATTTGGACATTTGCCCCCGTTGTTTGGCATCCTTTAGAATATTGACAGCACTGTAAACAGACAACTTTCTATATTGTTGTTAATAAATGATTTTAACATTACATGGCATCCATAATAGAGCACAGTTATAGGACAATATGTTTCCCACTCACAGACTCAAAAGTGTTACACATTGGCAAGACACCAATAAGCACAGGACAGTATATTTTGCATTGCTGTGTTGAGTTAAACAGTCTCAGGTAATTATAACTATGACATTCAGTGTTAAAAAATCATTATTAGGCTATCTGATCATTCCTGTTTTCCTTCATAGGACATTTCATGACAATTTAAACTGTATTCTCATTTTGCTTATGTGTATGTGTGCGTGTGTGTGTGTGTGTGTGTGTGTGTGTGTGTGTGTGTATGTGTGTGTGTGTGTGTGTGTGTGTGTGTGTGTGTGTGTGTGTGTGTGTGTGTGTGTGTATAAACACTTTACATGCAGAGAATAGCAGAATGATCATGGTCAGAGTTACACAAAACATGAGAAGCTGTACACATATTTAGTGTTTTGTACAGTGTTAGTCTACTTCTGTACCACATATGCAGTGTGTGTACCTGATTAATATTCTGTGTCCATCACTGCATTAATGGCACAGTGGTTTGTTAACATGCATACTGAATATAATTTTATATTACTAAAACATATATGCCACAGAGACAGAGTTATCTTGTCATAATATCAAGTGACTTTTTGATAATTGTGACATCAGGACACATGCCCAATGATATACAAAAGTTCATGATCTGTTTTTTTTTTCTGTATGTATGGGAGGCATTTTTCTTAGGCAGATTTTGTGATTGCCTGTGCTGACATGTGTGACAGTATCTATTAAGGGGAAAGCTGTGTGCATCAGTTATATATTAGCATGTTCAATAACAATCCTATTTGTTTACCAGGGATGTACACTGGACACAGAGTCCCTTTTCAGGGGCAACTCAGAAGCAGTGTCTGGTTAAGTGACTTGCTCAAGGTGACCTTGGGAGCAATGTCTAGTTAAGATCTCACAGGAGGTAGATGAGGGCTGAGGGAATCAAACCCAGTACCACAGGAAGTAAAGCTCACAACCTTAACCCCTGCACCAACTGCCAAGCAATGTGATAAAATATGTCTTATGTAGCTGTTGTCATATGACACTGATGTTTGTTGCAAATGGTTATCAATCATGCTGATTTATTTTGTAATGGAGTCAATGATAGATAAGCAGTGTGACATTGTTCATAGATGTGTACTAGGCTAATGGTCCTGGAGCCTTTACAAGCCTAGCCCATAGAAGTGCCCTATCATTGTGCTGCCTGAAGTTAGTTCCCAGTGCCTCTATCAAGTAAAGCCACTGGAGTGATCCCCGGGGTGAACTTTCTATTTCCCATCCACTCATCAAGATTTCTCTTGAAGAGGGCCAGTGAGGTGCTCTGCTTGACATGTATGGGAAGTCTATTCCACTGCATGGGCAGGCTGTGGGTTATGAACCTGTCCCTCCAGCATGTTCTTTTGATTGTGGTAATGAGGTTTAGGTCTCTGGAATGTGTGGTGCAGAGGGATTGGGATTTCTTTAGATGTAGCATTTCTAACAGAGCTGGGTCAGACATGGCTTTGTAAGTCAACCAGAGATTGTCTCTTAGTAGGCAATATGAGACAGAGAATAGCTGGAGTTTTTGAGTCTGTCCGTGTAGAACATGTGTTTAATTCCTAGGATCCTCTTCATGAGGTACTTTACTGGCCTTTCCACCTGTTGCATGTGTCTAGTGAGGTACATGCCAAATGGGACATTATACTCGATGATTGGCCTAATGAGGGAAGAGTAGAGAGAGATGATGACCTCTTTCTTCCTGGATGCAAAACCCTTAGTAATGAGATGTGTCACACAGAAGGACTTTCTTACCACAGTGGCAATAGGGTGGTTGAAGGAGAGGTTGCTGTCAACATGTGTCCCCAGATCTCTTATAATGCCTTCAGTGTTCAGTGGGCTCCCATCGATATGGTAATTAGTGGGAACAGAGTTTTTCCCAAAGGGGATGATGACACATTTTTTGCATTAAGCTTAAGGCCATGGTTTAGACACCAGCCATTGGTCTCAGTGAGTCCTTTCTGTAGGATGTCTACATCACTTGGGGAGTTAATAATGGCTCCCAGCTTGCAGTCGTCTGCGAACTTGGTCAGCCAGAGACCCTCTGTATTGGCCTGGACTTTTGAGAAGTAGATGCCAAACAGGAGAGGACCCAGGACCGATCCCTTGGGACTCCACTTGTGACTGGTCGGCAGTCTGACTTGGAGTCCACTACTTTCACACTGTGGGTTCTATCTTTGAGCCAATTTGCAACTCACCTAGTGATATAGGGGTTGATGCCTACTTTGGTGAGTTTATCAATAATTTCTGAGCGGGGAATGGTATCAAAGGCCTTGGTCAGATCAAGGTAGGCTGTATGAACTGTCTTGCCCTCATCCACAACTCTGGTGACTGACTCAAAGAAGTCAACCAGGTTGAGCAGGCATGAGCTACCTTTTACAAAACCAAACTGAGTGAGATCTAGAGTTTGGAGATCCCCTATATCCTTGTTAATTAGGTCCATGGTGATACGCTCCATAGCCTTACATATTAGACTCATCAGGCTAATGGGGCAATAATTCCCAGGGTCTGTAGTTGCTTCCCCTTTATAGAGAGAGATAACTGTAGCAGTGCGCCATTCGGTAGGGACAAAGCCTGAGGTGAGACTGTGATTGAACAGGGCACACTTTGTACTTCATTTAGAATACATTCAGGGATATTGTCAGGTCCCATGGAAGCTGTATTCTTGGCCTTGGACAATGCAGCTTTAACCTGTGCTGCAGTAATGCTGGGTGCCTGGCATTCCTCCAGTATTGTGATTGGTCCTTCAGGGGGGGAAGAGGGGTAAAGTTGGCACTGAATCTGTTGGCCAATATGTTAGAAATATCTGTTGGCTCAGAGTAGAAGGTACCATTTTGCAGTAACTCAGATTAAAAACCTGGGCATTGTCATGAAGATTTTTGTGGTTGTTTTTAGTGTCTGCCGCAATTCTGCCTTCATAGCTGACTTTAGAGGTTTTGATGAGGGATCTAAATTTTTTGCTTTAAAAATATGCATCACATGGTTTGGTTAGTGTAGGTTGAAGCACATGCATTACAGTTGGGTATTATCATTGCTACAGCATGTAAAAGTAAACAACATACGGAAGAGCACTTAACACAAATGTCTTAATGCTTTAACTTTGTTGTATGGGTAGTCCCCTTTTCTTTGTGTTCGCACAAGACAACATAGTAATTCAGAATGTTATGCTAGCTTCATGCAGTTATAGCTGCACAAGGTAATGTTCTTTACAGACTTTTTTAATAAACTCTGACATGATAAACATGCACAGAATCATACCTCTCAACTGTACAGATTTTCACAGAATGTCCATATTTTCGCCTCATATTTTTGGTCTGTTTCTCATAAAATTGTGTTTTTTTTGGCAAATCATTAAGGACTGAAGTCAGAAAATAATGGCACACATCTGGGTTTCAGACTTCATATCCTTCAGAAAATTCATGCTAATGCATACATAACTTGTTATTCTGTCCACTTTCTAAGTTTGTAAGAGCAGTATTTAAAAAGTGTCCCACCCCATTATTTGTGCCTTTGTCCAGATTTTTTGTTCTAACATATTAATAGGTATGGCATAGATTCTACTTGTGTTAAGGACAGGGGGTTGGCAAAATATTTCATTTCTGTTATGCTGATGTCACTTGACATCCTTAAATCAGCAAACTATATTGTTAAAAGCATATTAATGCATTTCTGCATTTCATTCAGTTTTAGGCTCTGTGTCACTTGTGTTAGTGTACAGTGGTCATGAATAGTTGTCATAGTGTGCCATGGTTCTGGTTCTGGTACTTTTATTTCAGCACTAGGATGTTGTGTTAGCTGCCCACTGACACAACTCTTTTAAAACAATGTTTCATTACTTGCAGGTGTGCAGCACTGCTGCAAAGAACTGTGGATTCTTGTAGAAGATAGTCTGCATTTGTATATATATTCACTATAGGTAATTTCTTATTAGGCTCCTACTAGCTTTTCTTTATTTCAGCTTTATTTTGCATTGCCAAGTATCCTGCAAGGCAGGTTTCATGAATACAATGCTTTGTATAGTTCCATGTGCTTCTTTTATATTGGTTAACGTTCAAAATTCTGAACAATTTTGTTGTATGTAGCACTGTTCACAAGTCCAACCTACATTTCATGTTCATTGAAAACCTTCTGCGTTGTTGCCTCTATGACTTGAAATCTAGTTTATTTGAACTTCATTGCATTCTCTTTAATATGTTTATTTGATTCAGTGACTTGGAATCAAACTTCTGATACATCTGAAGACCACTGGGATTCCAAATTGTGTCTTGGAGTACAATCAGTCAATCAATAAAACAAATACTTGCACCCAATTATTTTATTCATTTTTCAGACAGTATGCCATTGTTTAGCACTTCCTCACCCAAAGACAGCATCCATCATTAAGTAGTATGTCATTTCTAAATACATTTTTTTTTCAATTGTGGATAACAAGGATATAGTGGCAAAAAGAAAAAAAAATCCGACAAAATATTTATCATGGTACAACATAATTTTAGCCGTGCATTACACCAACTGAATATTTTTGTAGTGATATTCAAGTAATGAAGTCAAGTAGCAATCTGATGATAAAATGCCTTATATCTGATTGTAGGCTCATGCTTAGATCATGCCTCCCCTCCCCAAACACACACACAAGAAAAAAGAAAACAAGAAAATAAACTGTAGTGATAAGCACTTAGTGTGTGATCTTTTTCTAACTGTTGCATGGTCAGATATTCCCATGTCACCCTATGACTACTAAGTATTTCCAAGATGTGTTTAGGAAGGGAATATAATTTTACTAATCTGTTAATGAAGTCTACATATTCTCTACCATCACAATTCCATTTTAAATTTTGCTCTGAGATTCTTTAATTTTTATTCTAACTCTGAAATCCAACAGAAAAAAAGAAGAAAATAAATGTTTCATTGTCCGAGTGCCCTGTGTATTTCCAAGTGCCCTGTGTATTTCTCTGGAACATTCACAATGTGATGCCCCTCTTCTGAGCTAGTAATCAAGGAGCCTCAATCCTTACATTGAGAGGGACATTCACTTGGAACAGAAATAGTTGCACACAGTATTTTCAGATGCACTTCTCTGCACCAAGAACTATTTCCCTTAAGAGCACACAGACACAGGGAACACACTCAGTCCAGGAGCTGTTTCCCTTTCTCTCCCCAGGCCTCTATTAAGGTTTCCCACTGGCACAGCTGTAGAGTTGACTCCTCAGCCGAGTGTTCCAAGACATGTCCTCTAAGACTTTGTCTGTGAAACCAGTGCTCTATGTCCCTGCTCCAAGTAGCTGACACACACACACACACACACACACACACACACACACACACACACACACACACACACACACACACACACACACACACACACACACACACACACACACACTCTTTGAAATTTTATTTTCACACACACACACACACACACACACACACACACACACACACACAGCTCTACTACCTTTGCCTAGACTATAAAGTAGTTATACTACCATCAACCAGCTACTCTAAGGCTCTTACAAGAGTACCCAATTATACTGAGTAAAATTAATACTAATATGAAAGGAAGTGTGTGACTAATTTGGCGAGGCTTTCAGGAATGGCCACAGTGGCACCAAATGAATATAAGTACTCTCAAAGGTTAAAATGTTCTCTAAAAAACAACCACAATGAAAAGTTTAAATATATTTAGTATTAAATAATAAAAGAACATGAAAATACTAAATATCTGTTTACAGTAAACACCAGAGTTTTATTCACAGGAAATATTAAAAATAACACAGATGGATAGATTCACACTGATAAAGAAAAACAGTAGTTAACTAATCTCACTATATTTCCTGACTAATCAAAAGAATTACTATTCCCTGGTTACTTACTAAAGCAAGGCAAGGCAAAGTGAGTGAGTGGTCTTTTCAGTTCCAAAAACAGACTGTCCTGAGACTTCCGTCTCATCTAGTATTAAAACATCATCTCAGTGCTGTATTACAGAATTGCATCACATACATCTTGTCATCTGACTCTGGTACCCACACTACTCCCTTTGCTAGAAACTGAACCAGAATTTAGCACATATATATTACCATGCACACAAGATAGAGCTTTGCTGAGATGTGGTAGGATCTGGAAGCTATAAAACTATTTCAAAACTTCCACCCTTGCAGGGTAGCAATAAGTTCACCCCTAGGGACAATAGAGTATGATTCTTAGTCCTGGTTTTCATAGACATGTCATCTCTGGCTGCAGTCAGAACTGACATATACAATCTTTATGGCCTATGACAGATAAATTAATTTCTGACTATTTTTCAAAGTTGGCAGGACTGAGATTAACCTCTTCTGTTCCAGTATACTCTGTTACAATATATTCATTTCAGCAGTTACAATACAGTCTGACATACAGGTATATTTCTTTTCTGTCCAGCAGGACCCACAAGCAGTTTTAGAAATACATTTTCAACACAAGCAGCTGTACAAATCAGCTTGCTATACCAATGACATGTAGTTCTTTACAAAACTCTAGCTACCCATGGTGGCATTTGTTACATATCCACTGCCTTTCTTCTCCTGGCATAGCTGGCATTTCCTCACATCATCACACATAGCATGATAAAACTGTAAGAAAACAAGAAATTCATGGGCAGTAAACTATTTAATGAAACAGTGCATGATCCATCCCAATTGGCTTCTTGTTGATCTGGTAAATGACATACTTATTGTCAATGATTCCATCTTGGGGGAACACATTTGTAAAATTTTACAATTTATTAATTTATTCATTTTCTGATACCCACATTATCCTATTCAGGGTTGTGAGGAAGTCTGAACCTATCCTGGCAAACAATGGGTATAAGTACTAGAACCAGTCTTGCACATCATTCCAGTCCATCATGGGGATACTGTTAAACTCAGCAGGTGTAAACTCCATCTGTGCCATGCACCCCATCATCCTGTTAGCTTCAGCATCCATGGAATCCATCTGTGCCATGCACCCCATCGTACTGTTAACCTTATCATATTTGAAATATGGAGTTAGGAATTTGTACTGCAGCATCCTGTTAGCCTCATCCTGTCAACCTCAGCAGCTGTGGACACCGTCTGTGTTATATACTCTGTCATCCTGTTAACCTCAGCAGCTGTAGACACCACATATGCCATGCACCCCAACATACTGTTAACCTCAGCAGCTTTGAACTCCATCTGTGCCATGGTCCCCATCATCCTGTTAGCCTCAGCAGCTGTGGGAACCCACATTTGTGCCATGCACCCTATCACCATGTTAACATCATCAGCTGTACGATCTGTTCATGTCAGGCACCCCAGCATAGTGTTAACCTCATCATATTTCAGATCCAGAGCCTGAGCAATGTACTGCAGCATAGTTTTAACCTCAGCAGCTGTTGGATCCTTCTGGTGCATGCACCCCATCATCCTGTTAACCTCAACAGCTGTGGACTCCATCTATGTCATGCACCCCAACATACCATTAACTTCAGCAGCTGTGGACTCCATCTATGCCATGCACCCCAACATACCATTAACTTCAGCAGCTGTGGAATCCATTTGTCTCATGCATCCCATCATCCTGTTAACCTCAGCAGCTGTTGAATCCATCTGTGCAATGCACTCCATCATACTGTTAATGTTATCATATTTCAAATCCAGAGTCTGAGCAATGTACTGCAGTATCCTGTTAACCTCAGAGCTTTGGACTCACCTGTGCCATTCTTCCCATCATCCTGTTAACCTCAGCAACTGTGAAATCTGTCCGTGACATTCACCTATTCATCCTGTCAAATTCAGCATCTGTGGAATTCATCTGTTCCATGCATCCCATCATCCTGTTAACTTCTGCAGATGTAGAATCTGATGTATGTACCACACACTCCAGATTCCTATTATCCTGCAAAACTGTTCTTTCATACTACATAGCATGATTTAGTTTTGGAGTGATTACATCCCCCAAATGTATTTCTTCAATTTTACTACTTCGGATCTCTTCACCAATATTATAGTTTTTTTCCCATTGGTATTAATCTATAACTCTCAGGTTCTTTCACTGTCTTGCATTAAATATCAGCAGCCATCAATCCTTTCTCACTGTCAGCCATTGCAGGTCACTCTGAGGACTATATTCCATTTATGTCTACTACATGAATGTTCACACCATGAACATACAAGCTGGTGTCACTATCCAAACACAATATGAGATTTGACACAAATACACTAAACAGTGCTACATTCAGTCTTAAACCCTGTGCCACTTCACCTTTTTTCCAAACTGCTCTTCTATAAACTAACCTTCTGCTTTCAGATATATGGCCAATTTCCAAGTCACTCCCTAATCTCTGCCCCACCCTTTAACTTTCCTGCAGACATTTTGTGAGGCATGGTGTCAGCAGTTTTGCTGAAATCCATTTAAATGTCAAAGCATTCCTATAGTGGTGACCCATTCATATAACTGAAACAAACTGAACTTTCAAGACTTTTGCTGTGTGAAGCCATGTTGTTTACCATCAGCCAAAGGAACCAGGAACCAGCAAGCAGAACCTGTGCCAGCCTCCCAGGAGAATTCATATTCAAATTTAAATGCCTATCAGCTAAGTAGTATAACAAAAATTAATGACAAAATAAAAATGAAACTCCAAAATACATTTCAAATAAGACAAATATAAAAACAAGTGTATTACTGTTGTATATTAATCCACAATTGCCAGCTCAAAAAGATAAATCTGCAAGCTCTTTTAAAACCATTGAAAGTCGTGGACATCCTCACCAGTCTAAGTATGTGGTTTTAAAGACAGGATCCCTAGAAAACAAAAGAATCCTCAGCAGATAAATCCAGCAGAATCCTTGGGACATTCAATAGCCCAAGGGTATAAGAGCATGTGAAATGAGTAGGCTGATACAGGTCATTAATTTCCCTACGGCATGGGACCCCAGGATGCTTAGGGTATGTAACACAGACTAGAATCCTGAAAGTGATAAACAACTGAAATGACAGCCAGTGCAGACTGCTCAGGCACAGCCTAACAAAGTGGTAGTCATTCTTCAAAAATCTACATCAGTTATCGACAGTCAAGCTATGAGTCCTAGGCCATTCTAGAGGTAACCAAAGCATGTACCACCAAAAGAAGATCTGTTGAAGAAATAAGTTGTTTAATTAGAGAGATATTCCTCAGATCAAAACGTGAAGATTTAGTAGACAATTGCTCCCCAAGAGTGATATGATCATTAAATATCACACCTAGACTGGAGACAAATCTTAGTTTACTGGTACCAATGTTAGGACAAAACTTGAGCATAGGAATAACAAATGATGTCCTGAACAGCCATGACGACTTTGTTGCCATTAAGATTCAGCTGGTTATTGATCATCCAGTTGTTCATTTCAAGTCTGATGTGAGTCTGTTTATGGCAGACATAGAATTCTGGGGGGAAGGAGTGGTGCCGCTCATGCCATCACGGCAGACATAAAATCCTGGGGGAAGGAGTGGTACCGCTGCATGCCATCACGGCACACATAGAATTCTGGGGGAAGGGTTGGTACTGTTCCATGCCATCATGGCAGACATAGAATCCTGGGAGAAAGAGTGGTACCACCGCATGCCATCATAGCAGATATAGAATCCGGGGGAAGGAGTGGTACCACTGCATGCCATCACGGCAGACATAGAGTCTGGGGGAAGGAGTGGTACCATTGTATGCCATCACGGCAGACATAGAATCCTGTGGGAAGGAGTGGTACCATTGTATGCCATCATGGCAGACATAGAATCCTGAGGGAAGGAGTGGTACTGCTGCATGCCATCATGGCAGACATATAATACTGGGGGAAGGAGTGGAACTGCTGCATGCCATCACAACAGATATAGAATCATGGGAGAAGGAGTGATACCACTGCATGCATTCATGGCAGACATAGAATCCAGGGAAGGATTGGTACCACTGTATGCCATCACGGCAGACATAGAATCCTAGGGGAAGGAGTGGTACCACTGCATGCCATCAGCATAAGAGTGATGTGTCAAATGTCCCCATTGAATGACTCCAAGTGGCAGTATGTACATAGCAAACAAAAAGAGACACCGAATATAACCCCAAGGTGCCATACATGTCAAGGTGAAGGGAAATGGGGTATTTATTTCAGACACAGATCTCCGATTATGATCACAAAGGTAGGAGGCAATCCATTGCCAGACTGCACACTGCAATACCACAGTAACAACTCAAACAATTCTACAGGATCTCATGGACTACCATGTAAAATGCTAAAGAAGGATTGAAAAGGACTAGAATAGAATCACAGCACTGAGCGCTAACCTCAATAAGATCATTAAACACCATAACAAGAGCAGTGTCTGTACTGGAATAGGTCATAGATGCAATGAACTCTCTAATGAGAATGTTGCTTCTACATGGCAGGATTCTTAAGGACTTCACCAACAAATTGAATGCTTGGGATTGATCTACAATTATCCATTTCATTTTCACCTATTTGTTAACCAGTAAGCCCACTGGATACAACTGTTCCTTTTCAAGAGTGACCCAGGAGCACTATCTGTCAGAGTCACACAGCAGGTAAATGAAGGAAGAAATAATTAAACCCTGTATGCTTGGCCTAGGCACAGGAAACAGTTAACTGCCAGATCATTGGCATCTAAGCTGGCTTTCCAAGAACTGCAGTAGCTCAGGCATCCTTTAATAAAGGTGGAAAAACTCCATTCCTAAAAGGCAGCTTATTGATCTGAAAAAGGACCACACCCAGCACCTCCAAGCTTCACACTCTAACCTTGGCAGAAGAAGGGTCAAGTCAATATGGGACTAAATGCACCCTGCAATAAGAGTGGAATAGTAAACTCATACTAAGAACAAGATGGGGAGCTCTCAAATACACAACTAAAAGCCCTTGACAGTACAATAGGAGAATCAGTGGACCTGAAGGAAACAAGTTTAGCTCCAAAATACTGAGGAGGAAATTCATATTCTTCAGCACTGTCACTAGATAAATTGATGCCCTGGTCACTCCCCAGAGTGGCACCCCACTCAACCTAAGGTTAAAGACCAAAAACAAAAAGAGAGAGAAAATGCCCTTCTGTAACTGTTCTAACTGTAGCAAAGAGCTTATAACAACTAAACAGATTCATTTAAGCAGCCATGGCTCTATAAATGAATACCGCTAATGCACTTGCTCCCAGTCAGCAACCCTTCAGAGACACCAATCATTCCTCCTAAGAGCTTGTGCTTAGGGTAACTGCCCCTTTTGCCTGCCCTAGCTGTAATATTGCATTACTTGACTGAAAAATGGCCCCTGGGTAAAAAGACAAGGATGGGCTTCTAAGCCCACTTCCATGGGAATGAACACATTGCTGGTGAATTTGCCACACTGAGATTTCTCAGAACAAAATCTCCTTCTGTGTAACCTTAACCTGTTTGATGGACTAGTCGTCACCCAGCAAAAGTCTGTCTTCCAACAGGAGAGTACAGCACCATCTGTGCTCTAATTTTTATCTTGTCTTTCTTAGAGTAGAGCTCATGACCCAAATGGCAGAACAGGAATAATACTTACACATCTTGGGAATAAGAAATCAAGAGAGAGAGTCAAGGCCTTATTGCAAACCTCAACAAAGTCATTAATATTCTCACCACTGGGCTCCTACAAATGCTAATTTAGGGTGGAGAGCAATGATTCAGGTGTAAGATAACACATATTTCTACACACCATCAAATTCTGACCTGGGGTGACTAAGTGACAGGCTCCACTACCAAACCCCAGCCACTGATCACAGCATGCAGCTGGAACACCATGTCCAAAGTATGTCCACATATCTGCATAGTGGAGATAACTGCTTGAAGAATCCAAAGCCCTTGACAACATAAAGGGATTCTTTTACAAGACTTAATTACTCCTTGTCATCCCAAATGTTAAACACAGAATTAAACATCTGAGTGACAACATCACAAAGGAAACACTGAAGTCAATAAACTCTTATGGAATATCCTTGTGTTATCTTGTGAAGAATAGACAATGAGATATCAACATGGCACAGTCAAAGGAGCCTCAGCCAAAACCTCCTCCAGCTCCAAGGAAAAATGTCAACACCACCAGTGGATTTACTGAACCTGTACTACTGCAAGAACTGAAAACTCAAGGTGCGTAATGGTCACAAAAATAGGTCCATCGATGGCATCAAGCCATGAGTGTCAGTAATAAATGTCCAGTCAATGCCTAGAAGCATGTTTGGGCTTGCTCATGATAGGCATGGAATTCAAGTACAACATCATGGCTAGCATTGCTGCATGAGTACTGGTCCCACTTATTATAGATAAATAGAGGGTCTGTGGACCCAAGTCAAAGAGTTGTATCATAAGTATCAGTGGCATGATTCACCCCACAGCATATTCTACCTCTGAATGGTATTGAACCTTACTCATGCCCTGCAGGACCTCAACACCAACAATACTGAACACCTTCCTTGTGCTTCTTACTAATATCCAACCTCCTACAGCCAGAAGCCATACCAGAAGGTGACTGAGAAATAATAAAAGGCAGCAGGACAAGCAGGTGGTTTGTACTATAGTGAAGACCACTGAGCAAGAGAAATGAGGTCAAAGCAATGCAATTCGTGAAATAAATTCTGGAAACACTAAACATGTGAATAATAACACTGGTCATATGATCTGAACAAAGAAGCCACACAGTGCAAATTTAGCAGGTACAGTAAGGAAAACAGAAACCTAAGCTTCGGTCATAAACACAAATAAATGTAAAATCAAAGATTGGCAAGTTGGGAACTAGCTATAATGAGCCAGTGTAACAACTCTGTGAAGTAAAAGATACTGCATAATACAAGTACCCAAAACCTAGGTCAAGTAGCAGCATCCAGGACAGTAACTACAGCTTAAGGTCTCACAGATGTTTATAGCCCAGGGGTTCAAATCAGAACTTAAGTCTAATTGACCCAGGACACTTCTAATTTAGTCAGACTGTAGTTATGTAAAAAAAAAAGCATCTTTTAAATTAATCATTCCATGGCAAAGAAGAGGAATAGATGGGAAGACTGCAGCATTTAAAATGGTAGACATGGTAAAACAGTTCAGCTCAGGCAATATAGTAATCCCTGTTGAGCAAGTCCTCCATCCAAGCAACAGCAGACACTTAAAAAAAATCTCTAGAATATAAAATTCAGTTATATTTGGAAACCACAGATGACAAATTGCTGGAAAATATGTTTCATAGAGGATGCCAGACCCCATAGTGATGAAACTAACCTCAGAGCCAGAAGCAGTCAACAAATCTTGTGCAACAAGGACGTGGAAAGCACCACAAATAATCCACAAAGATGCCACCACCGTACCTCTCAACCTTTTAGCACAATATAAATCTGGATAAAGCCAAAAATAAAGGGGTAACAAAGGTCCCAAAATAGGGACAGGTGTTAAATATTGCTCTTATAAAAAATAGTAATGATGGTAAAAGAGTTCAGCTCAGGCAATCCAAAAATCCCTGCTGAGCAAGTCCTCCATCCAAGCAACAGCAGACTCTTAAAAAAAATCACTAGAATATAAAATTCAGTCTTATTAGAAAGTTGCTAGAATAGCAGCATTTGTCTTGGCATGCATTTTTTGAAGGGAATGAACCCTGAAGCTCAAGGGTATGTCATTATTTAGTTATTTCAGTTCTCGGTAATTTGTCAGAAAACCACAAATTTTATGAGGAATAGGCCAAAAATATGGGTGAAAAATCTAGACAGTTGAGAAGTATAGCCACAACTGCTTTACAGATGTAGGAATGAATAACTATTTTTCATGACTTTCCTCGGCATAGAATTATTAACAGCCTTCTCTTGTCTTCCCTCAGTTTTGTGGTATTATTCTTTTTATCACATACAGAATATAAAGTTCTATCAGTTGTTCACTAAGCAAGCAAGAATGCCTGACAGGGTGTGTGTTAATGTGTAATTAATGCCCACCCAAGTGGCGTCGGGCCTCTAAACCTTTGGAAGGATGTTAATTACACATTAACACACACCCTAGAGGGCATTATTGCACTTAGAGAATGGGCTCTCTGTAAAATTGTTGTGTTTTACCTTCTTATTTATTTTAAGTACTATATTATTTTATATATATATATTTTTAATATAAAATAGTTCTTCTGCCTAATGTTTCAGATGTGCTGTAGTATAAGTTAATGGTCTTGGGAGGAAGCATTTTACATCAAACATATAAAAAAAGTAATACAGTGCTTAAAAAATAATTACCAAGTAAAACACAACAGTTTTACATAGAGCCCATTCTCTCTTCCATACACACATACACGGTCTCTTCTGCTTTCACACACATACATATACACATACACAGTCTCCTCTGCTTTCATACACAAAGTCACTCACACAAGATAGCTCTCACTCTCAGTCTCCTCTGCTTTCATACAACCGCACTCACACAAGACTTCTCTCAATCTCTCTCACACAGTCTCCTTTGCTTTCATATACACACAGACTCCCACTAGATCGCTCTCACTCACTCACTCTCTCTCGAGCTCTCCCACACAGTTTCCTCTACTTTCATACATGCATTCAGTCACACAAGATCACTCTCGCTTTCTCTCTCAATCTCTTTCTCTCTCTCTCTCTCTCACACACACACACACACACACACACACACAGCCTCTCTCCTTTTTTGTTGTTTTACATTTTATGCTCGCTAAACAGCAGAACTTGTTATGCTGCCATGAAGCGGTGGACTCGTTTGTCAGCAGGCATTACTTGTTCATTAATGCACTGCTGGAGAACATTCGTTCTCCAGTCAGTGTTGATGTACAGTTTGCCCATTCTCTAAAGCGCAGTAACTGTTTTAGCACTCTAAGACGTAACTCATCTGAACCTTGTACCTTAACTCCTAAAATAAGTTATTTTCCCACTTCTTGTCTAGTCAGTCATCTGTTTGTCAACCTGACCGTATGCTTCCCTCTTTCTCCCAAGCTGATGCTGACATTGGGTTTTGTTGCTGCTCTTTAAGTAAAGATGTGACAAATGTCAACACGTGTTTGGAAATACAATTTTATGTTATTTATGTATTTTTATTCAATTGTTTATAGACAAGCATATGGACTTTGCCTACTAAAGTGCAGTTTTAAAAATAAATAGTATGAAATTGTTACCATAGCTGTGTGTATTATGTCAGGTTATATAACTTCCCTTTGTCTGTAGTAGAAAAAAGTATAAATTCATTAAAAGCCTGGCAAGGTAAATAGTTAACTCAAGTTATTTCAAAGCTCAAGGACAAAATATATTCACTCAGATAATTTTACAGTATAAGAAAAACAAGCAGTTAAACTACTTGTAATTAAGAAAGTAAAATATAAATGGCATGCAGTAATTATACTGTTATACAAAAATATATATATATTTTTGTTTGTTTGCAAATTTCCTTGTTTCCAGCTTGAGAGAAAGTGAATCAGAGCAAAAATGATGAATGATAGTGCTGATGATTTTGAGCTCACTAAATCACCTCAGACATTGGCTTACAGTCATTGTAGAAAATATCCTGAAATACCTACAGGATAACAAGTACTTTAACCTGAACTTTTTTCCCCTCAGCTAAACAAAGCTTATTTGCATAGTAAAGCATACACAGCAGGGGCATAAGTGAATGCCTTTTTATTAATGATGAGAATTAGTGGTTATATGCTAAGACAGAGTAGGAGAGGAAATTAAGTATTCTGTGATATAAGATGTCAAATTATGATCTCTTGGTCTACAGCTGTTTGCCAAAACCACTACACAATGTAACCTTGAAGGGCACTTACCTAACAAAGAAATAAAATGAGAACCCAGACATCATTAAAATTAAAACTACTCCTGGTTAGTATTTGTTTATCATTATATTTAACAGTTTGAGCCACACATTAGTTTTCAAGTCTAATCTTTTAGTTAGAAAATCTTCTGGTAATACAATAGATCCTTAGCTAGTTGAACTTGCTTTATTATGACCTCTTTACTACTTCTTTGCTAGTTGTCATTGCCCATCATTCATTCAGACTGCGGGGAAGTATCAATATTTGTCAAAGACCCAATTATCTCCTAGACAGGCTCCCCACAACCCAAAAGGAGAATTTACTAAACTTGAAATTATTCTAAACAAGACAAATGACCCATTTATATCCTGCTGCAGGTCCCCCTCTAGGTCCATGGAGGACCATGAAAGACTTCTAAATGTGCTTAATGAATTATGCATAAATAGAACTATCCATTTATTAACTGGAACACCTATACCACGAGGGTTAGGTATGCCCTAAGATTCTTAGACTTTATATGCGTTAACTCCCTAGTACATATAGTTAACCATTAGTGGCCAAAATCCTCCAGACCTCATCCTCATTTACATTGTACTTCCTCCTCATCTTCACTGACTTCGTACCTCCTCCTCATTCTTGCTTATATCACATCTCCTCCTCATCCTCACTTACTTCGCACTTCCTTCTCATCCTCGCTTACTTCACACCTCCTCCTCATCCTCACTGACTTCACATCTCCTCCTCATTCTTGCTTACTTCACACCTCCTCCTCATCCTCCCTTATTTCACACCTCCTCCTCCTCACTTACTTCACACCTTCTCCTCATCCTCACTGACTTTGCACCTCCTCTTCATCCTCACTTACTTCACACTGCCTTGTACTTTTCCCATAGTTTCCTCAGCTCTAGTCAAGTCTGATCACTGACCAGTAATCTTGTCCTTTAGGACATTTAAACCCATCACAACAAACACCACTGAATTCAAGAACTTTAAAAAGTGAAATCTGTTAAAAATATATCATGAACTCCAAAATTTAACTGTAACACTTTCATCCCCAGTGTCATCTCAGCTATCATTTATGCCAATGAACATTACTCCCATCTAATAAATAGTGTAAACCAGGTGGTCCCAATCAGAATCGAATTCACAGAGTTAAGTAAAAATAATCCACCTTGGTATAATGCCAACATTTAATAAGGTGTATACTAAAAGAAAAATAATTAAAGTCTATAATAAATCAAAATCTGCTTACATTAAAAACTGTAATAAAAAGATCAGCATAAATCTGAAAGTTAGTAGAAGAAAGATAAAAAAAACAGTTCACGACTATATAGATGTATATCATTTACAACCTTTATGTACAAATCACACTTTATCAAGTATTTAAAAAGCTCTATATGCACATTCTTTAAATAAGATAAGGTAAACACATGAGCAATAACACAAACCTCAACTTCAGAACAGGTTTTAAAGAACAACGTTCATTTATACCAGACATATTTAATGCATTTAATCTACTAATCCATTCATTTTCACAGACATTGGTCTTATTCACGATATCACCCTTCCTAGCTCTACACATAACCAGCTGTAAAACAGAAAACTTTAAAGAATGAGATGTACCCATCAACAAAACATGCTTTCCATTGCTAGAATTCATTTTTTTAATATGTATATATATATATATATATATATATATATATATATATATATATATATATATATATATATATATATATATGTTGTGCTAACCTATCCTGTAGCCTTATATTAATTTTCCCTACATAAAATGATGTACAAATGGTGCATTTAGCAATATATACCAGATTTGTACGTGAAAACTTTTACGACATTAAATTTATATCTGTATTGTTGTGAACTATCTACAAGGCGCGGTGGTACAGTGGTAGCATTATTGCCTCACAGCAAGAGGTTCTCCTGTTCATTTCTTTACTGGAGTGCCTTCTGTGTGGAGTCTGTATGTCCTCCCCGTGGTCAAGTAGCCTCCGAAAGACATGCGTGAATGGGCATGCCTTCGCTGGTTGGTCATCAGGCTGGCAACTTGGCACCATAAAAATCGACTGCCAATCATTAGCGGACCGGAGTTCCGCTGTGGCGACCCCTAACAGGGAAAAGCCAAAAAGACAAACAACATTGTTGTGAACTATCTGATTTTATTTTTTGTTTTATTAGTAATATTTTAAACAGTTAATGCTTTTTTGAATATTTTATTTTACAAGAAAGCTCAAAGTGAAACAGGAAATAAAATTAACAACTGAACTTAAAGGTAATCATAAATGTTTATTTAATGTCATCAGATAATTCAGTAATACTCAGTAGTACTCTGAATTCATTTACAATGGTATTACTCACTCTGACCCAAAAGATATCCCAAATACACTTGCAGACACATTTTGTGCTGACTTCACACCCCAAACAGTCATTGAAGTTCCACAGATTCCAGAGCCCATTCCTTCAGCAAGATTTTTATGTAACATTTCTTAAAAGCACTCAATAAAACAAAACAAAAAATACAATAAAATAGCTATTGTTCTGCCTCTCCAGACAGATTCCCAGAACCTAAGCCACAGAATGTATTACATCTGATTTCATAAACCCCAATATATATATATATATATATATATATATATATATATATATATATACTTATTGTTCTAGACATGCAGCAATAGGGTTTTGTCAAAGGGAGATTGTGTCTACTTAACTTGGTAAACTTCTTGAAGAAGGTTATTGAAGTTCTAGTTTGCAGCCATTCAGTTCAGTGTACCTGGATGTGACCATGGGCTTTGATAGTATGCCGATGCCTCCTGAAAAAAACAAGGTGACTAAATGGCATTCCTGAGGGCTCAGTACTAGCACCTCTTCTGCTGAGCAGCTCCTTCTGAGAACCTCAGATATATGGCTAACTACTAACCCAGTTAAGACTGACTAAATATTTTGATGACTGTAAGCTGGTTGTTGCCATTTACTCAGCACTCATTTACAACAGCAAAAGTTAAAGTATATAAATATGTCATGTATTAGAAATAGGCTTAAATTCTTTTTCTTCTTCGTCTTCTTTTGGCTGCTCCCATTAGGGGTTGCCACAGATGATCATCTGTTTCCATTTCTTCCTGTCCTATGCATCTTGGTCTGTCACACCAACCACCTGCATATCCTCTCTCACCACATCCATAAACCTTATCTTAGGCCTTTGTCTTTTCATCTAACCTGGCAGCTCTATCCTTAGCATCCTTCTCCCAATATACCCAGCATCCCTTCTCAGCACATGTCCAAACCAACAGAATCTCCTCTCTGGCTTTGTCTCCAAACGGTGCAACATGAACTGACCCTCTAATGTACTCTTTTCTAACCCTGCAAATCCTCGTCACACCCAGTGCAAATCTTAACATCTTTAAATTTGCCACCTCCGGCTCTGACTCCTGTCTTTAAGCCAGTGCCTCTGTCTCTAACCCATGTAGCATAGCTGGTCGCACTACCGTCTTGTAGACCCTCCCTTTCAGTCTTACTGGTACCTATCTGTCACAAATCACTCCTGACACTCTTCTCCACCATTCCACCCTGCCTCCACTCTCTTCTTTACCTTTCTTCCATACCCACCATTAATCTGAACTGTTGATTCCAAGTATTTAAACTCATCCACCTTTGTCAACTCTACTCCCTGCATCTTTACTATTCCTCTGTCCTCCCTCTCATTCACACACATATATTCTGTCTTAGTTCTGCTGACCTTCATTACTCTCCTCTCTAGAGCATATCTCCACCTATCCAGTTTCTCCTCAACCTGTTCCCTACTCTTACTACAAATCACAATGTCATCCACAAACATCCTAGTCCTTGGGGGTGCCTGTCTGATCTTGTCTGTCAACCTTTCCATCATCATTGTAAATAAGAAAGGGTTCAGAGCTGATCCTTGATATAATCCCACCTCCACCTTCAATGCATCCGTCACTCCTAACTCAGACCTCACCACAGTTACACTGCCCTCATGCATATCCTGTACCACTTTGACATACTTCTCTGCCATTTCTGACTTCCTCATACAGTACCACAACTCCTCTCTAGGCACCCTGTCATAAACTTTCTCTAAGTCCACAAAGACTCAAAGCAGCTCCTTCTGACCTTTTCTATACTTCTCCATCAACACCCTCAGAGCAAACATTGTATCTGTAGTGCTCTTTCCTGGCATGAAATCATACTGCTGCTCACTAATCATCACCTCCCTTCTTAACCTAGCTTCCACTAGTCTTTCCCATAACTTCATGCTGTGGCTGATCAATTTTACCTTCTGTAGTTACTACAGCCCTGCACATCACCCTTATTCTTAAAAATCGGTACCGATACACTTCTCCATGCCTCAGGCATCCTTTCACTTTCCAAGATTCTGTTAAACAGTCTGGTTAAAAACCCCACTGTCATCTCTCCTAAACACCTCCATACTTCCACAGGTATGTCATTCTGACCAACAGCCTATCTATTCTTCATTATCTTCATAGCTGCCCTTACTTCCTCCTTGATAATCCATTGCACTTCCTGATTCACTATTCCCACATCATCCAACCTTCTCTCCCTTTCATTCTCTTCACTCATCAGCCCCTCAAAGTACTCTTTCCATCTGCTCAACACACTCTCGCTTGTGAGTACATTTCCCTCATTATCCTTTATCACACTTACCTGCTGCACATCTTTCCCAGCTCAGTCCCTCTCTCTAGCCAATCGGTACAGGTCCTTTTTCTCCCTCCTTGGTGTTCAACTTTTCATACAACTCTCCATATGCCTTATCCTTAGCCTTCACCACGTCTCTCTTCACCATAGCCTTCATTTCCTTGTACTCCTGTCTCCTTTCTTCATCTCTCTGACAATCCCACTTCTTCTTCACCAACATGTTCCTCTGTATACTCTCCTGTACTTCCTCATTCCACCACCAGGTCTCCTTGACCTCCTTCCTTTGTCCAGAAGTCACACCAAGCATCTTTCTAGCTGTCTCCCTTACCATGTCTGCTGTGGCTGCTCAGTTATCTGGTAACTCTTTGCTGCCACCCAGTGCCTGTCTTAACTCTTCCCTGAACTCCACCTTACAGTCATCCTTTTCAACTTCCACCATTTGATCCTTGTCACTGCCCTCACTCTCCTCCTCTTCTTCTTGATCACCACCATCATCCTACAGACCACCATCCTATGCTGCCTAACTACGCTTTCCCCTGTCAACACTTTGCAGTCTCCAATCTCCTTCAGACTGGCCCTCCTGCATAGGATATAATCCACCGGTGTGAATATTCCTCCACGCTTGTATATCACCCTATGCTCCTCCTTCTTCTTAAAATATGTATTCACCACAGCCATGTCCATCCTTTTCATAAAATCCACTACCATCTGACCTTCTGCATCCTTCTCCTTAACACCATACCTACCCATCACCTCCTCATTCCCTCTGTTCCCTTCACCAACATGCCCATTGAAATCCAGTCCAATCACCACTCTCTCACCCTTGGGTACACTCTCCACCACTTCATCTAACTCGCTTCAAATCTTTTCTTTCTCATCCATCTCACACCCAGCTTGCGGAGCATACGCACTAACAACATTCATCATCATCACACCATCAGATTCCAGCTTCATAAACATCAGTCTACCTGACACTTTTTTCACCTCCAAAACACTCTTGACTTACTGATCCTTCAGGATAACCCCTACCCCATTTCTCTTTCCGTCCACACCATGGTAGAACAATTTGAACCCACCTCCAATACACCTGGCCTAACTCCCCTTCCATCTGGTCTCTTGAACGCACAATATGTCAACCTTCCTTCTTTCCATAATATCAGCTAGCTCTCTCCCTTTACTGCCAGCATTCAAAATTCTTACCCTCACTTCCACACTCCTAACTTTCCTCCTTTCCTTCTGCCTCCGGGCATGCCTTCTCCCTCTTCTTCTCCTTCAGTCAACAGTAGTTCAATTTCTGCCAGCATCCTGTTGGCTAACAGTACTGGAGGCGGTCATTGTTAACCCGGAACTTGACTGATCTGGTATGGAAATCTGTATTGTCTGCATATTTGATCTGACAAACATTTTACACAGGATACCCTTCCTGACATAACCTTCCCCATTTATCTGGCCTTGGGACTAGCATAAAGAAATACACTGGCTAAAGGCAAAGAACTGTACTACTGCCAGTCAAATCAATGGCGGTTTACAGTATAGATAGAAATCCACTCCAGACTGAAAAAGTTGCCAGAGATCACTGCTCCTTCATAGACAACCACCTGTCCTTTGACCTCCACAGAACATCAGTACTCAGAAAAACCTTCTATCTACCCCAATTAATAACTAAAGGTATGTCAATAAGGTCAAAAGAAGTTAGCATTCATCTGCAGTCTGCCATGAATAGACTAATTATAGAGTACAATGCCCCTTTGGATATGCAATTAGTCAAACACATCTAAAAGGCCTTTGAGGTTCCTAACCAAAAGAACATTGACGTGAGAAGCCTCAGCTACCAAGCCGGGCTTAAAGGTCTGTTTCTATACTCCATTTCTTATGCCCTTCTGCACAGTAATTTATGTCTAGATTTCTTTGCTCTTAAGGACTCAAAACTCCTTGAATTTCTACATCTCAACAAAGCAAATGGCTGCACAAACACTTGAACTAAACACTTCAATCTCCATCAATAAATAAGACACACTGGTCGGACAGATTTATTGATCAATATTTCCCTCATCTCTAGAATAATCTGTTTCATACAAAACAGAATGATACCCATGCTGGAGGGATAGATTTGTCTCCCAGTGACTGCTGCATCTTTGGAATAGGCTGCCAGTTCATGTGAAGCAGAGCACCTCTATAACACTGTTCAAAAGGAACCTGGAGGAGTGGATGGGCCACTGTAAATTCTTATTGAGGATAGCGCCCACAACCCACCTGGACATGGGCAGCCATTACAAGAGTATCTATGGTATTACATTGGGATGAAATGGCTAGGCTTGAAATGACGTCCAGGTCGATAGACTAGTGCCCTCCTATGATCCTAAGATAGTGAGATAGGCACCTGTAAATTCATTCTGAGTCTGACCTGTTTGCCCTGTTGGAGACAGGAGGCACTTTATGAGGGAGGGTATTAGCAAGATGACTGTGACTCATGAATGTCTCTGCCTTGCAAATTCTATGAAAGACCTGAACCTTATTTATCCCCCTTAGCTCTTACTTGTTTAAAGTTCTACACTCTCCTTTACATTGAAGTCAGTCAAACATATCTGAAGTCATTTATTAAGTCTGGATAATCAACAGTCTATTCTAAATTGGTAAAACAAAAATCAGAAGTACTTACATTGCATATTAATAACATATACAAATTTAAAGAAGATGGCCTTCATAAATGTTTTATTCCTTATTATATGCAGTATCCATAACATGCAGGGTTATACATTAATTAAAAAAAAATAACTGAGCAAAATTCCTCCGCACAAATGCTTGCAAATCACAAATTACTGAGAAAATGTGATTTACTGTCTAAATATCAGCACTTTCATCATGAATCCCTATTTGAACACTTTTACATGAGGATGGATTGTCACATCAACAGCCGCCATCTCTCTCTTGATTCACAGCTATTCTCCAAACTTCTTCAGCTGTCAGGCCAAGTGTCACGGGTCTTCTTTCAGTCAATCCATATATCTCTTGGCTGGACATTCTTGTCTCCTCCTGCTTTCTTCCTGTGTCTCACAAACTTGCTTTACTAAATCATCTTCTATTTTCCTGCATATGGAACCCCTTTCTGTTTGGTGTCTACTTCTTGGCTCTCCAAACCACTATCCCTGACATATGTCAAACTACATTTGCTGATGACTGCAAACTGGGTGTGTCTGCATCTAGCATTCCAATACTACAGCAAGGGTTAAACCATACAATGTAATGGTTGTTAAAAAATGACTTAAATTAAATAAAAAGTGTATTGTCACCTGTAAACAAATCTTGACAGCACCTTGAGTATAGTTAGTATCCAACTCCAGACTAATCCAGTCATCAAACACCAAACAAAGCAGTCTGTTCTCCTTTAACTTCTCTATAGTTGGAACTGATTTGGATTCAAGTATGATGTTTTCACTTCATCTAGCTCACAGTACAAATCCTTCTGTCCATCTCAGGCATTTCATCTCCATCACCACACTCTTCCTAGGTACTCTGCCTCCACTGTCTGGTTTCTGTGCCATACTGGTCTCACAACTGTTTTGTACACCTCACTTTTCAACTTCTTTGGCATTCTTCTTTCAAACATTACCTTAGACACTTTGTTCCAGTTGATTGCATTACCTTTGGTTTTAGCTTTGTCCTTAGAGTCATGGGCAGCAGTTGATAACCTAGGTTGCACCTATTGTGGAAAGAGTCATGTGGACCCACAGCTTCAGGCATCAACTGTAGTATACAGTACCTTCTAGCTAGAATACAGATCTCAGGCCGCACACCACATCAGGGCTTGCCACTCAGTGTTGTCAAACTTGGCTGTAGGTGATATTACTTTCACAGCAATGTTTTGCTATGATGGTGGGAAACTTATTTAGGCATATCTATTCTTTCATACTTTTTGTATCTTGAGATACAGCAAAGCTTCACAGTCCTTCATGGGTGTTAGCAAATGAAGGTCATGTGGGAATTCTGCCATCAGGTGTGTATATGCTCTAATTATTGGACAAATACAAACAGATTGTTTTTCATTTTATTCTCGATAGAGATCGGAGAACCTTCAATCCTAGATCTCACTCTCTTTCCAAACATCTTTTTTCATCCCCAACAGAAACAAAGCCTTAAAGACAGTATAATGATGAACTTCTGTATCCTTTCATTTAAAAAATATTCCTGGAGGTGATAGTCAATACCATTTTGCTAAGACAATAATACTGTATAGTTATGGAGTTTTCTAGGTTAGAATAAACTCTTTTTCCGTAAAAATAACATTTTGAATAAATAAGTGGATGTGCACGTTGAACTAGTTTCCTTGTGTGAGCCTATTCTGTGCCAAAAATGGCAACTGCCCAGGAAAGCAGCAAAACAGAAAGGTATGACAACTACTGAATGGTCTGTATAGCAGAGAAAACACCACCATTTTGCTCTTGGAATTTAAAGTCATAAGCATCATCAGTTCCTAGTGTAATCTTGCTCTCTAGCACCATAATGATATGGATTACAGCCCAGGAAAATTTCTGGAAGCAAATATGTTTTCTCCTTTGGTTATTTGGGTGGGATGATATTTTAACACATACATTTCTGAATAAATAGTTCTGCATAAAGCATCAGTGATAGACATGAATGAAATGTTTTGTTTTTCTTTTGTGAAGAAGTTGCCTTAATTAAGGTGAATTTCATTGAAGATTACAAGAATTAAGAACAAGTCTTCCACCTCTGTACAACACTGCCTTACTTCCTCCATTTGGGAATGGTCTGTGACGTCCTCATATTGCTTTGTTTGTTACTTTTATATCATTCATAACCTAACCAGAAAGATACTCATTGTAAAAAAAAAAATAGGATAATATATATTCCTAACAAAGGCTGCATAGATATCAACATAGATACAAAATAATTATACATCATGCAAAGTGGGTATGATGTTTACTCAAAAGTTGTGTTATAAAACCTTTCTTGTCATTTAGGACGCCTGTTGCTTGCTCCACTGCTGGTCTGCCTGGTACTGTGGACATGTTACTATTCATTCTTTTGCTGTGACAGGACGATGTTTATAAATAACTCAAGGATGCAGCAAGTTGCAGAAACAGGACACATTCTGATGTGAAGATTCAACTTCTGTTACATCTCTGGACATTACCACTCGTCACCTCTTATTTATTTTATTTTATTTTATTTGCATTTGTTTAACCAGGATAGTCCATTGGGCTCAAAGAACCCATTTTCAATGGAGTCCTGGGGAGAAAAGCTCCACATACAGATTAAACAAAGATGAGGATATACATATACATTACATGGGGTTAAACATTAAGAAAAAGCTCCACATACAGATTACACAAAGGTGAGGATATACATATACATTTGATGGGGTTAAACATAGTACAGTTTATGTAATTAAACATGCAGAGACAGCTAAAAACACAGGTAATAAGAGTAACAACATATCTATTTTTTTCTTGTCGTATGCTGCTGGTGGGTACAAAAGTAACTCTACAAACAAAGAATTGGTAATAATGGAACATAGCTGCACTTGTTCTTAACACCTTTACATTATAATCAGGGTCATAATTATTAAGGAGGTGAGGATGGGGATATTTCCTTCCAAAGCTCACAGTGCAAGTTGTACCCTTCCAGTACTCTAATACTACTAAGGCAAATCACTTCCCCGTTTATGAATGAGAGAGTAACTGATCTGCTGCCTTTCTTAACATATGCACATCATTGTCTTTTTTGTTTGTTGTTTTTTTTTCTTTCTTCATAAAAGCCAACCAAAGAAAACAAAAAGCCAACTGAAGGGTGAAACAGCAGTAAAATTCTGAGACCTTTCAAGGGGGGAAAAGCCTAGCAACTGCTTTCTGATTGGTGCAGGAAGCAGTGAGTTCCATCATCCCGTATGTGCTTCAACTATCTGAAAGGAGATGAAACAATGTTAGAGGGCAGTGCTGTTGTAGTCAGATCTTGTCTATACACACATATAATATAGTTTTGCTGTTATTTCAGGTTTGAAAAAGTTGCTTTTTACAGCTTCGGTTTGATGTTCACTTATTGCCAGCCATTTGTCAATCTGTAAGGGACTTGGTGTGCAACAGAAATTAGTAACTTATTATTTGTGCACATACATACCTACACCCCCAACTGCTGAGATCCATGGCTTGGGAACCAGCAAGGCAGCATGCACAATTACATTTTAATTTAGGCTGATTGACTGAGTGAGTCTCGATTCATTACTACTGTTTCTAAGTCAATCAACTGAAGTCAAGTGTTGTTGGCAAGACGGCAAGACAACAAGAAGGGCAATAAAAGTAACAAAGCAGTGGGACAACTAGCAATTTAGGAGAGCTTGCAAATAAGGAATATAGTTAACAATTCTAGTTATGACTAACCATCTAAAGATATAAGTTTTTCATGCGGTTTAAATGTTGTCCGTACCAGCGGATGTGATCTGTTCACACACTAATGGGATCTATATAGTTACGATAGAAGCTTGAATTTGTGTGTGAATACATTGGCCCTAGATGTGAGTGTGTGTGTGCCTTCTGTGGAAGGTTGGGCGCCGGGCTGGCAACTCGTCACTGTAAAACTCCACTGCCAATCATGAGCGGACAGATGATCCGCTGTGGTGACCCCTAAAAGCCAAAAGAAGAAGAAGAAGATACTTATGCAGTAAGACTACAAACAATACCATCCCCATCAGGTCCTGCTGTATGCCCCCTTTATATATCCAGTGATTTCTTTATCATAGACCTTAACTGAGGTTGAAATAAGGAGCTTAGATTTTAAGAAGGCTGGCTACTATGATAATATGAGCTACTTGGAGAGGAATACATTATATCAATTAAACAAAAGAGAAGAGATAACTATCAAGTGCATGGGTAAAGGAGTGGCATTGGTAGTCTTAAGCAGTGACTATTATAAACAGTCAATTTATCTGTTGCCATATGTGTTCACTTGCAAATGAGTGGATAGCAGATATCAGGGCATTATACATGACAGGTATAGTCCCCTATTAGAGGCTGTGTTACTTCATGGAAGTGCATCAGAATCCCTTTATAGATATTTATGGGTAGCAATATTTATATCCATTATTTTTAACTATCCCAAAGCTTCATGAAAAAACAATCATAGAGCGGTGTGTAAAGGGCAGGGTTTATAAGAGAGCTGGCACATAACTTACCAGACTATATACTAAAGACACTTGTTAAAAACACAAGATACTATATATTAGATATGGTCAATGAGTTATCCAAGTTAAAGAACTTAGCATAAAGTCATCGGTTTGGTGGATATAAACCTCCAGATACAATAATGTAGAATGTTGTAATGGTTTCATGATGGCTGAGTTGGCTTCTCCCTGGGTTTTCTAAATACTCAGAAACTTTTGTAAATACCATATTAACTCTGGCAGAGTTTCTTCTTTTTAATAGTGTGCTTATATTTTGTAATATTTTTATATCGGATTAAGGTAGCAATTGTTATCATTCCACTGCCCCCTAACACTTGTCTGTTCCTGACATGTAAAGAATGTCAGAATTTGTTCTCTTCTGATGAGTTCAGCCCCATGACCTCCTTCAGTTATTTTATTGATGATAACTTATTTGTGTTAAACGTTGGAATGGAAATGATAGAAAAGATTGTCATGATTCTAAGAAGATGTGTGTGTACCTTAAAGGCTAATGTTGCATGGAGAAGGATATATTGTTGACTTCCTCAATGTATGCCTATAGCGGGACCATATTTCATATTCAGAAGAGTACAGTAGAGAGTTGATTATCCAAACTAATTGGGACCTAGGGTAGTTTGGATAATCAAACATACTTTTTTGCATGCAGGGAATACACTTTTCAACCATTCAGCAATTCCAGTGGACAATAAAGAATATTTTCACACACGAGTGGGCTACAAGCTCAAAAAAAAAACCACACACAAGTGAATACATATAACATTTACATTTTCAGACTTTATGATTTGTCCTACCCAAAAACTTCGGAAAGGCTGCATTCAGATAATTGACATTTGGATAATCAACTCTCTACTGTACCTCATTACCAGGTCAGAGTATTTCATTAGATGCTGCATAATTTAGAATTATAATAAATGCCATAATAGCACATTGGTATATGTTACATATTCAGGGGCAACAGGTTGGATAAAGTTACCAAGCTGCTATCATCTCATAAACATGTAATGCATTACACTTCCTATTTTGACTGTTAACAAAGTGTACTTCAAGCTAACAGTTCTGATCCTAAGATTATTAACATGTTGGGATATCAACCCTTCACTGAAATGGGTAATAAACAGACAAGCACTATGCATATCATTAGGAAATGGGGGACTCGCTCAACATTTCAAAGACCAGATGATCAAGTAATACTTTTATGAAACTGACTTCATGAAAGTATAACTCAAGTCATGATTTCCAGAATCTGTGTTTTCACAAATATGGTGAGAACAATAGTGGTGATGATTGTGTTAACTTCAAGAGCAGAATTGCCTCTGCGTGAGGCAATAGTGACCTTAAATTAGAATAATAAAGCAGGAGGTGGGGGAGTGAAGCCCCCTCATAAAAAGCCTAAAGTGCTAGCATGTTATGTTTGTACATTTGCATAAGTTAATCAAGGTGGGCCATTGCCATTATGCATTTCAGAACAAAAGTCTTAAAAAGCCTTGATTAAAATCAAGGATTTCAAATTTGCGAGCCAAGAAATAAATGATATGGATTCAGTTTCCATTTCAAGTTTTTAATTTACTCCTGTGACTGTAGACTGCATACAACCATTATCTGCTCTGCAACATCTCCCTGATATACCAGAAATTGATATCTTCCTATTTACTAAAACAAAGGTTAAAAGAAACATGCAGATAGTAATTAAAAATATTCACTGCCACATTCTGTGTAGACATTAATAGCTGCATTGATGCATCTCTTCCCCTTAGAAATAAATACAATATCAAATTAAAAAAAAACCCTATTGTAGAACCCAAATGTAAACAGGCTCTATAATAAAAGAAAAAACATGGAATGCAAAAATAAATGTAGCTCTCAAAATGCCAAAAATGGTCTTGCTAAACTAAACAAGGAACTCTGGACCCTGATCAAATAAAAAAAGCCAGTTATGAGGTAAAACTAACCACCCAGGTGAAGGATAACCACAAATAATTATTTAATAATGTTATAAATTTCAGAAACAATGCCCAGCCCTGTAGATCTAGTAGTAAATGATACAACATATTTGGATCTGGAGAACACAGCCAGTCTACTACCAGACAAATTTAAGTCAAACCTCACCCCCCATTCAATAATCAACAGATCACATACCCATACCTATACCCTCCCCCCCATCAAATCACTGAAGAACAAGTTCTCAAGGTGATGTCAAATGGCAAGAGCACTATACTATGTCTATGGAGTCAATAACATGCCAGGCTGCTTGATGTTCCAAAAATGAAAACCCACGTAAGCACAAGGTGCAATGGCCAAATGGCACTAAATTCAAAAAAGCAAAATAGCCAGCACTCAAATTCAGCCTGAAACCTGACCTGATCCCTTAAGAAGCTGTTCAATATCAGCTTCAAAGAAGGATTTGTGACAGATGAATGGAGAACAGCAACACTCATTCTCTTGCACAGAGGTGGGGCTTGAATGGACCCAGGCAATTATAGGCCCATAAGCCTGAACAGTTGCATCTGTAAGGCAATGGAAAGATTCGGCAAGGAATTAATAAATAAGGATTCTCAATACAACTCAGTTCGCATTTGTCAAGACAAGTTCATGCCTATTTAACTTAGTTGACTTAAAAAAAAAATACTGAAACAATGGACAAAGCCACAACGTATATCAAGACTTCGCAAAAGTGACACCATCCCACATTCAGGTATTTTTAGATAAACTCTCCTAGGTAAATGTCAACCACTATGTAGCTCACTGGATAGTCAAATGGCTCACAAAAAGAACCAAGGAAGTTAGGGTGAGTGGCTGTACCTACTATAAAAGACATCTCACTATCAGTGTGTCCCAGTGTTCAGTCTCTGGGTCACTTCTCTTTGGTATTTTTGTTTTCAGAGGCAAATGCTAATGTTAAGGGTTTTTGGCTGACCAAGTTTGCAGATTGACTGCAAACCTGGTGCAACATAAACTCCCGAAAGGGCACCAAGATCCTCCAAGAGGACCTGTCCCTAACAAATAGCTGGTGAAAAACCCTGGACTAAAACTAAATGCTAAGTGTATAAGTGTATCCTTTGGCAAGCATGGCTCCCCCATGAACTATCACATTGACAAAACAGCCATGAAAATTGATCCCAGAGCCACTTTGGAGCAATAGAGGAATAAAACACAGCCAACCAGAGTCTGTTTAGCAGCTTAGACAACTGATAGGATGGCAGGGATTGATAGGCAGTTATGTGGGATTTCCCCTGAGATGATCTGTTATAGACACAGAGGACATCAAGATGAGGATGCATGGTCCATAGGGGGAGAAATGGTGGTGGGCATGGCTGAGCTGCTGCAGAGAAAAATGAAATGTACAAAATCCCTTGGACACAGCCACAGATGCTATACTGGGGTGGGGGTGGGGGTAATGGGGCAGGCAATTAAAAGTAAATACCTCCAGCTGAAGGATGATGACCCCCCCCCCCCAGGACACTCTTAGGAGCTGTATCAGGGCAAGTCTAGGAGAAAAGGAGAAGCTGGCAAACCCAGCAGGTAGAAAGGACATAGGATGAAGCAGGGGAGAAAAAAGACCTCAAAGAAAGAAAAAAAAAGAAACAAAGAAAATTGATCTCATAGTTAGGGATTTAGAAACTTATGTCAACAGTGAGCTGTCTTTTGATCTCCATGTGTCCATTGTTGTAAGGAAGTCCTTTTTCACCACACAGCTTCTGTCTAAAGGTAGTGACCCCAGATCCAGGGATTTAACTGTTCCACTGCACTCAGCAACCATTAGGCCAATTTCCGATTATAATGCCCCTTTCATTATGTACTTGTCCGAACACTTTTTTACAACTGGAATGACCACAACACTTTCTCACTAAAAATATCAAAGGCCTAAATCATAAAAAAAAGAAAAAAAATCTGTGGAACATCTCAAAGCCTTGTCCCATTTTTCCGTATCATACTGAGAGGCAATCTGTGCCTCATGTATAGAGCTTCAACAGACCCTGTTCTGTCAGACCTGTTATGCATTTGCAAGTCCAATAGTATCATAAATGCTCACTCTCTTTTGCAAAATAAAAGAACATGGAGGATAGGAATGTATCACAGAGGTCACTTCTATACAACCATCTTCCACTCCACATAAGGCAAAGTACTTCTGTCATTCTATGCAAATGTAATTTGGATGAATGGATAGGTAACCCCAAATTCACCCTCAGTTTAGCAAAAATGCCCCTCATAGATAAGGGAAATATGCACATGTCCCATCATATACTTGTTCAGCCCAAATCTAGGTTATTTGTATGCAAAATACAAGAGCTAAAAACTGCCGTGGAAATGTAAGACTAGGCTTCCTAAGGTCATCATGCACAAACTTGGAACAAACACCTTGCTGAAAGCTGGAAATACAGGCACCAGAATTGTACTTAAAGGAAAATTCAAGTGCAGGAATTGCCCTCAGTGTCGACATACTCTTGTTCAGAAGAATTGCCTTATTTCCACTTATGAAATCACAATCAGAGAGCATTTCAACTGCAATACAAAATGGCTGGTGTACTGTGCACTGTGTTCAGTGTGTACATACTTCTATATTGATAAGACAGAGATAAGACTCAGGGAGAGAATCTGTGAACATATTTATGACATTAAAAAACAGAAAAATACAAGTGCACTGTTTGAACATGTACAACAAAACCCAACCCATTGTTTTAAATTCATCATACTTGAACAAACTGCAGTGAATGAAAGAGGGGGACCTTGGACTTTAACCCTTGAAAAGCATGAACTGTATTGGCAACTTTATTTGAATGCTGTTCTCCAGCCAAGTTTAAATGAAAAGTTTTTAACACTCTGTTGGTGGTTTATTAATTAGGGATATCTTTTTGAGCTGCATTGCTTCCTTGTTGTGCTTAGCACCTATTATATGAATTGGTCTGATTGTCTGTCTAGTACTAGCCCCAGTGATTTTGTTTAAACGAAAATGCATCAATAGCTTGATTATTAAAACTAAGGGCTCAAAAAAATAATAAATGTTTTTAAGTTGGTTTTATTAAGGAACAACATTCAATGCTAAGTTTGAATTTATAATTCTAAAAACTAATGTTTACAAAGCTGGGCTGGCTACCATGGTGGGGCATCTGGATCCTGATTGCCTGCCATGGATGGGAGTCGAAACTTGCACCCCTTGTTTATGGGGTGGATGCATTGACCACTAAGCTAACCTCACATGAGTGTGTTTTATTTATGTTTTGTAAACTGCTATTATCTAATAGTTTTTCATGAATTGGATGCAGCTTGTTGGGAGGCTTGAAAACTCACATGGAAACAATCACATGGTTATATTAAGTGACTCTTATTGATCTAAAATACTTTTTAAGCATGAGTGTAAGTTGATTGTTTGTCTGATGAATTCTTTTATATGAAAAGATGAAAGTTTTATAATTTTATATATAAATAAAAGGATTTGATTTTAAATCTATGAGCAGTTATTTTAAAAGGATTTAAGGGAATTTTCCTTTAAGTACAATTCTGGTGCCTGCATTTTCAGCTTTCAATGAGCCGTTTGTTCCAAGTTTATTTTTGGTGTGTTTGAATTGTAATTAAATTCTTCTTAAGTTCATCACAGATCAGTAGCCTAGTAAGTACCTCTGAACCTCTAAACCTATATAATTAAATAAATTTGTTCACTGGATAAGTTTTTATTATGGATCATCCTCTTTGCTGGGTGTGCCTGTGCTATAATTTTGCACAGTTCTTTTGAAGGCATGTTGCTTCACCTTCATCATACAGCAATTCTGTACCCCAATTGTCTGTATCTTTGATACTCATATATTGTTTATTTTACTTTGGTCTTTTTCTTTTGCTGGATATGGAGATCATTTTATTTGCTGAGGATCATAATTGTCATTTTCTGTATCCACTTCCCAAGAAATGGACTTGTGGTTGTTATTAACCTCTTTGTGCTGAGTTATAGATCATTGGCATTAACTTCCCAAGACTTGCAGTTATTGGCTCCTTTGCACTGGACTTGGATTAATTATATATTCTAGTTATATAATTCTGCTTCCAAAGATTGAACAATCAGACAGCAAGAGAACAACCAAAGTTTTAATTGTGGCTACCAATTGAGGGTGTTTTTGAATGTAGAATTAAACCTAAATTTCTCTGTTTTCAGGATGGGAGGTTCACTTCTGCTTGCTCGGCTCTGTGCCATCTGCAACTTCTTCTAAGTTAGAGATAAGACAGGCAAAATGTTATCATGTAAGATAAGATGCCATGATTACTTCTTTCTAAAAGATTTGTATATCCACTTTCTTAATTTCTCCATCACCAGTTTGGTGGATATGGGCATCTTGACAAAATGTAGTAATTAGATTCATTGATTTTTACTAGGCTAATGATGGGGGGTGGGTTCTAAGCCTAGCCAAGTTTTCCCAAAAGAATAATGATGTCCCGCATCCAAATAGGACATTGAGGGCCAGGCATTTATAAGCTACCTCTATTCATAAGGGATATGGGTGCTAGGCCTTGTGTAAATTTTCTGTTCCCCATCCACTTGTCTAGGTTGTGCTTAAACTGGGTAATAGATGAACTCTGCTTCACATGGATGGGAAGCCTGTTCCATAGGAGGGGGCAGTATCTGGGACACACATCTGTCTTTCCAGCATTTTCTGTTTAAGTCATAAACAAAATTCAGGTCCTTAGACCTTGTATTTCTGGTACTCTGACTTACAAATGTGTAGGAGATTCATAGGCATGAGGTTTGCGGATGCCTTGTAAGCCAGGCATAGATCACCCCTCAGCAGTCTATAGCAGACTGAGTAGAGGGCAAGGGGTTTAAAGTGTAAAGTGCTCTGCGTAAGGCAGGTTTGTTACGCCTTGTATTCTTTTTGTAGGGAACCTTTGAGGTCACTCTAGTTGCTGCATATGCCTGGTCCGGTGCATACTTAAAGGAAGCATTGTATTCTATGATTGGTCTTATAAGGGCGGCGTACAGTGGGATAATGATCTCTTCAGACCTAGACGCCATGCCCTTACTTATAAGTTCTGCAAAATAAAAGGACTTCCTTACCACTGTGGCCACATCATGGTTGAAGGGAAGGCTACTGTCTATGTGTGTACCCAGATCGCTGACCATTGGGTCAGCTCTTAGGGCCATATTGCGAACATGGTAATTAGCCAGGATGGTTGATCTCCCAAAGGGTACAATTCTGCATTTCGTAACATTGAGTTTAAGACCATTGCTTTGGCACCATTTGTTAGTCAGAAATAGACCTTCTTGAAAAATGCTAGTGTATGCAGGGGAATTGATGATAACCCCTGGCTTGTAATCATCTGCAAACGTAGTCAGTCATAAGCCTTCAGCATTTGCTTCCATTTCAGAGAAATAGATTCCAAAAAGGAGCAGGCCCAGTACCAAGCCCTGGGGGGGGGGGGCTCCACTAGTGACTGGCCTCTTGGTGAAGGTGGCTTCACCATTTGACTTTCTGAGTCCTGTCATTGAGAGGTGGTCTCACCTATTTTGACCTTCTGGGTCCTATCAGTGAGCCATTTGGCTATCCAGTGGGTGATAATAGGTTTATATCTAAATTAGTGAGCTTGTCTATAATGTCTGAGTGGGGTACTGTATCAAAAGCCTTAACCAGGTAGAGGTAAGCTGTGTGCTTTGGTGACCCTCTCAGGAAAAAGTTCACCAGATTTAATAGGCATGACCGTCCTTTAACAAAGCTGAGCTGTGATGGGTTTAGTATTTGCAGGTTACCTATTACCTTGTTTATCATGTCATGATGATACTTTCCATGGCCTTACATATGAGGCTGGTAAGACTTTTGGGCTTGTAGCTACCCATATCAGTGGTTGGACTGCCTTAGTGCAGGGGAATGACTTTAGCCATCTTCCATTGCTGGGCACAAAACCTGACTGAAGACTCCAGTTGAAAAGTGATTCAAGTGGACCAGAGAGGTCATGTTTCATGCTATTTATTAAATATCCCTGGATGTTATTGAGGCCCATCGATTTACTGTTTTTAGCCTTGGAAAGTATATTAATGACCTGTTCTCTAGTAATGATTGGGGGATTGTATTATATGGTATTTCCTTTGTACTATCAGAGGGATTGGGGAGAAATTTGAACTGAATTTGTCACCCAATAGGTTGCCAATGGCTTCTTGTTTAGTGTGGGTGATACCATTTACAGTAAGTTTTACGTGTTATTGTGTATTTTCTCTGAAGTTATGGGCATAGCTGTAGAAAGGTTTGTGGTTGTTCTTTGCCTGAGAAGCTATTTTTTCTTCAAATTTAGCCATTGAAGTATTAATTAACCCTCTTAACTGCCTGTTTACATTGGTCAAGTGCTTTTAGTATGTATGGCTTTGTTCCTCCTATGCTTGGCCAAGATTTTTATTTTGTTGATGTTGTGATTCCTTCAGAGTGGCTTGTTTCTTGACTTTGATTTATTTTTAATATGAGTGGGCACAGCTTGCACTATACAGCTATCACTATGGCTGTACAGAGATTTTGTAAATAGCTCCGTGCATTCTGTGGTGTTCACTGGGTTTGGGGATCCTTGGAATTTAGCCAAGGTGCTGCTTAGTAGAGAGAGGTTAGCCTTATAATAATTCCTAAAGGTTTTTGGATTCACTGGATCCCCGGATTTAATTTTTATTTCAAGTAATACTGCCTTATGGACAGATCTGACATGCAAAGATATGATAGGAACATTGCCCCCCTCCCCCCATGTTCCTGAGTACAAGGTTAAGGATGTTTGCAGCCCTGGTAGGAGAATGGACCAACTGCTCCAGCATGTTGGTATTTACAAAGTTTAGGAATTGCTGGACTTGTGCATTACAAGTGGTGTAGGATTCCCAGTCTATAGAGGGTAGTTGAGATCCCCCATGAATATTGTATTGGGTTGAACGTTGAGGGACTCTAGTACATTCAGACACCCTGTTTATGATAAGTTGCACATGTATGAGTTCCATTGTGTCATACACTTTAGTCTGGATGTGAGCTTATTCTTAATATGGAACGACACTCCTCCACCTTAGCTCCCTCCTGTGCAGTAGCTGGCCTAAAGATGTAAAAGGCATTATAACCTTATATTGCTGGGGTAATCTCAATGGCTTTAAACCATGTTTCTATTACTACACAGATGTCTACACTCTCCAGGGAGAGGAAGGTTTGCAGGGAGTGGAGTTTCTTGTTAAGACTTCTAGCATTGAGCAGTACCACCTTCAGATGTTCCTTCATAGGTTCAGTTAAGTCAGTAGGTTTATCAGTTTGGCATTCCCTAAAAAGGGCACTATGGGGTGGAAAAGGTCTTTGCCAATATCTGAAAGCCTAGAGGGAATAAGTGCAGACCATACCAGGAAAAGCAGTGTGGTCTGTCAACCATGTCCTCCCAGGCCGTCAAATATTGTACCCTCCTGGATTGACACCAGAAGCTAAGCCAGTTGTGAACATCAATCTTTTTCTGATGGTAACATGGCATCATCCTTGGAGAAGGTAGTATGCTGCTCAGTGCTAGGCTCATACCTGCCTAAGACACATAATCAGTGAGCTCAATCATCTCTTGCTTCATATAGTCAAAGGAGGTATGTCTCAGGTCATTAATACCCACATGGACTATGACAGAGTCATACTGGGTGTCTGTGGTTCAATGACCTGAGTGCTTGCATGACTTGATGGATCCGAGCCTGGAAAGACAGCTAACCATTACGCTCTTCTTACTCAGTCTGTTGAGGAGAACATCATTGTGCCTCACTAGAGAATCACCAATGATCAGGAAATATGGCTGTGTGCTGGTTTGCCTTAATGGCTTAGCAGTGGAGGCACTGAATACATTGTTACTATGTATAGCTGAAGGTGGTGCTTTAACTGAGTGTTTACATGATGGGTGAGGACCTTTCCCTTGATTGTGCTGTGCAGGAGGGCTTAGTGTTTTAGGAAGGTTACCTGTAAGTTCCTCAGCATAAGTAGTTTTATGTGTAGGGTCTTTAATCTGTGCAGTAGACATGGTTCAAGTGTCACTATATGATTAGTTTCAGTTGTATGAGAGAGTTTTGCCTCCAGCATAAAAGTGTATCTACACCTCTCACATACACTATCTGTTTTAGTAAGAATAGTAAGAATAAGTGGGTTGTCATTGTACATGAGACAGTTGCTACAATGCCTCAGAATACTCATCACAACCAGGCTGGCCACAGAGAGAGTGTTGGGAAGTGCATATCCATGACCACTGATCTGCTGTAAGGGGAAGAAAACTTAAATATTGAGCAAGTCAATAAGACAAGCAACTTGATGAGCAACACTCTGGTATGAGTAAACTTCATGCTCTAGTAGTTAAAAAATCAGTAATGCCACAAGAGTGCAGACCACAGACCAGGACAAAAACACTTAGAATAACAGGCACAATAAGCCTTCACTAGCAATTCCAAGCTCAGAAGAGTGGAGGCTACCCTCTCCTCACACAACAGTGCAGACCACAAAACTTAATGTAAAATAACTGGTTTGGAGCCCAAGTGCTTAAACTAGAATAACTGCCCTGAAGCCCAAGTGCTTAAACCAGATCTAAGACACTTTTCGAATAAGGGACACAATAAGCCTTCAACCATCAATTCCTAACTTAGAAGGGTGTAAGCTACTTCTCCTGCCATAAGAGTGTAGACTACAATCTTTCCTTATGTAAGATCACTAGTTTGAAGCCCAAGTGCTTAAATCAAAACTAAGAGGCTTAGAATAACAGTTACAATTTAATCTGGCTACTAACAAGCAATAATAAATGCAGCAGATTAAATGCAACTGAATACTTTAAGAACATGTAGCATAAAGCAAAATAAAGTAATAAAGTATGAAAAAGCACAGACACAGTAAAAGCAGCTGAATAAAGTGCAACTTTTGTTCTTTTTTTTAAAGTAAGTGGGAAAGGAGGAAACAGATTTTTTTCAAGTTTAAGAGACTAAGGGGGTATGGGCCTTCCAGTATGAGTCAGTCATGGGTCTAATTCAAAATATTTATTATTTAAAATGTTGAAACTCATATGGTTAACGTTATATGATCAAAATGTTAAAACATCAACTTGTTTTTATATTTATTCGTTGTACAGTGGGTATTGGGAAAGTGCCCTTTCCTCACTGTAGTGTGATTTCAGAGTTGGTATATATAATCAACAGAGAGTGTAGGGGATGCAGGGGTTTTGCTCCTTGCAAAAGCACTGTTTGTCTTGTTCCTGTTTTTTGGATATTTTAAAATGTTGATCATATGGTCTCGATCATATGGCATTCAACATTTTAAATCATCGATCTTTGGAAATAGATCCCTCAGCCATAGTCCATGTGAGTGTTAATGACTTGACTTGAATATGACGAGAGACATTATGGAGTTCTCAGACTCTTTGTCCCAGGCTGGTATGAGCACTGAGCAGCATTCTACCTTAACCAAGGATGATGTCATTATATAAACAGAAGATGATTGACTTTAATAATTTGCTTTGTTTCTGATGTTATTCAAAGTGGGGTACAATATTTGTCAGCATGAGAGGATATGGTCAACAGACCATTGTGCTTTGCCAAGGATGGTCTGCATCTGTCCCTGTTAGGGTCAAGCATTGTCCTCTCCTATGGTGCCTATTTTAGACATTGCCAAACTGACAAACCTTCCAACTTATAAAAATCAATGGAATCCAAAGATGTTACTGCTCAATGCCAGTAGCCTAAACAAGAAACTCCACTCCCTCTAAGCTCTTCTCATCTTGGAAAATGCAGAGATCTACCAGTTACCTAGATGTGGTTTAAAGCTGCAAAGAGCGCCCTACCAGTGCAGGGATACAATGCCATCCACACATTTAGACAAGTTACTACACAACCTGGGGCTAAAGGAGAAGGTGTCTCAATATACATCAGAAACAAGCATACCAAATAGTTGGTCAAAGAGGATGACATGCTTGAGTTTCTCCATGTTCAAATTACCATAGGTAGAGTCTCATATCATAGTCTTGCAAGCTATAAATCACCCTCTATGACCCATGAAATCCATAGCTCATACTTAGACCTACAGGAGACACTCATCCTATAACTGGATACCATATTCATGGGGGACTTTAACTTTCCCTCTGTAAACTGGGAATCCTACAAGACTCTAAACTTGCAAGCCCATTGATTTCTGGACTTTATAAACATAAACATCCTGGACCAGTTAGTACATATGCCCACTTGGGTTGCAAACATACTGGATCTGGCCCTCATAAATATGGGAGAACACTGCACCCCCAACCAGCGCTCCAGCCCCAGAATAATGTCCAGTCTGGTAAGTTCAGAGCATAAAGCTGTCTTCTTCAAAATAAAAATCAGTGCTGTGACCCGAGCAAAGCCTGCAACAGTTAGGTACTACTCTAAGGCAATATACCTATTATTAAGTGATTATCTAACAAAATTTCAAACCCGTCCAAACCTGGTGAACACAGCTGCCTATTCAAGTTTGTACACAGAAATCCTGTACAATCATGTTAATAGATGTATAGAGGGAGCTATGCCTACCAGAAACAAGACTAGAGCAATCTCAAACACAAACCACTTTGAAGAATCCAAACATAAACAGACTGTGCAACAAAAGGAAAAAAATTTAGCTAACATTAGTACAATGGACAGCAGCATACAAACTATCTCCTCAGGCTAAACAAACAACTAAGAGGGCAAATGACAGGTTCATAGGTGTATACTAGGCTAATAACCACTAGGGCCCTTATAAGCCTAGCTGTGTAACCCAAATGTGATCCACACATTTCATTTATATAGTGTGGTGATCTGTCCATCAGAGGCATAGGCACCAGACCAGGAGTGAATTTCTGATTCTCCATCCATTGGTCCAGGTTGCACTTAAATAGGGATAGGGAGGAACCCTGCTTCACATGTATGGGGAGCCTGTTCCAGAGAATGAGAATTGTCTGAGGGAACATATCTGTCTCTCCAACATGTCCTATTTATGTTGCAAACAAAATTTAGGTCTTTTAATCTAGTAGTTCAGATGCTGTTTTTTTTTTTTTTTGCGGATGTACAAAAAATTCATCAAAACAGGTTCCGGGGATGCCTTCTAGGCCAGGCAAAGATCACCTCTCAGAAGTCTGTATGATACCGAGTAAAGAGATAGGGCTTTGAGGCAAAGTGTAGGGCATTGTGTTTACATCCTGTATTTTTTTTTGTAAAGAACATTTGTAGAAGTTCTGTTGCTGCATGTGTCTGGTCAGGTATATGCCAAAGGGGGCATTATACTGTGTGATGGGTCAGGTGAGGGCTGAATACAGTAGTGTGATGAACTGTCTGCACCCAGATGCCATGCCCTTGCTTTTAAGCTGAGAAACATAGAAGGATTTACTACCTTGGACAAATGTTAGTCGAAGGCTAGGTTGCTATCTACATGAGTTCCCAGGTCTCTGACTTGTGAATCAACTTTTAGGGGTGTTTTTATTTATAACTTAGTTATGTGGGGAGATTAACTTTCCAAAAGGTACTATAATGCATTTCTTGGTACTGGTTTTAAGCCATGGCTTTTGCATCATGTATTTATTAGTGTTAGACCTTCCTGAAGGGTGTTCTCATCTTGAGGGCATTCAGTGACTGTAACGATCTGCAAACTTTAGTTAGCCAGAGGCCATTGACATTGGCTTTGACATTCAAGAAGTAGATGACAAAGAGGAGTGGGCCTAGCACAGAGCCCAGCCAGACTCCACTGGTACCTGGCCTCTTTGAGAAAGTGACCTCACTGATTCTAACCTCCTGAGTCCTATCAGTGAGCCAGTTAGCTGTCCAACATGTTAAACACGGTTTATTCCTAGTTCCATCAGTTTGTTGAAAACGCCTCAGTGAAATATTACATCAAATGATTTAGCCAGATCTAGGCAGGCAGTATGCATCATTCCCCTTCAGCCATTATGTTAATGACCTTTTCAAAGAAGACCACCAGATTCAGTAGGCATGACTTTCCTTTGACAAAGCTAAACTGGGAAGAAATCTAGTGTTTGTGGAGGTCTCCTATGTCCTTCTTAATAATTTCCATGATAATTCTTTTCATGACTTTGCATATAAGACTAGTCACACTAATGGGTCAGTAGTTTCTAGGATCTATTGAAGGTCCTCCCTTATGGAGGGGATGACTGTTGTACTCCTCCATTCATGTGGTGAAAAGCCTGTTTTAAGATTATAGTTAAATAATTACTCCGGGGTCCTGATAAGTCATATTTTAGACTGTTCAGGAGGGATCCTGTGATGTTATCAGGGACCACTGAGGCTCTGTTCTTGGCTTTAGTGAGTGCAGCTAGTAGATGCTCCTAGTTATAGTTGGTGAGATTATATTTTAGGGTATTTTTGGGAGGGATGGTTGGGAGTGAGGGTGGGTAAAGTTGGAACTGACTTTGTCCACTAACAGGTTCACTGTATCACGGCTCGGTGAATGTGGCAGCATTAACCACTGGTTCAGTACATTTTTGTGTGCTTCCCGTGAGGTTTCTGACATAGCTGAAGAAGGCCTTATGGTTATCTTTCACCTGAGAGGCTATTCTAACCTCAAAGTTAGCTTTATTTGACCTAATTAGCCCTCTTAGTTGACTATTTAGTTTGATGAGAGAGTATCTATATTTATGGGAATTACCATTCCTGATTTGTTCAATATTTTTTCCTTTAGTTGTGCATCTTTGTTTAATTTGGGATGCCACAAGGGTGGTTTATTTCTGGGGCTAGTCTCGGGTTTAATTCTAATAGGTACATCATCATCTATGCAGCCATTGATATGGTTATACAGAGTTACTGAGATTTCTCTCGAAGAGGGCCAGAGGTGCTCTGCTTGACATGTATGGGAAGTCTATTCCAGAGCATGGGCAGTCTCTGGGAACCTGTCCCTCCAGCATGTTCTGTTGATTGTGGTAATGAGGTTGAGGTCTCTGGAGAGTGTTGTGTAGAGGGATTGGGATTTCTTTAGATGTAGTATTTCTAACAGAGCTGGGTCAGACATGGCTTTGTAAGTCAAGCAGAGATCGCCTCATTCTCCTATATTTCTGAGCATGGACTACAGTATGTTGGAGTCTCTAGTGAGTATATTCAATATTTGGTTAAGGATGTTTATATTTACAAAGTCCAGGAATCTCTGTGCCTGTAAATTTGAGGCTGTGTAGGATTCCCAGTATGTAGAGAGATAATTAAAGACTCCCACAAGTAGGGTGTTAGGTGGGATGGTAAGTGTCTCCAGTAGATCCAAGCATGCATTGTGAGCTTCTTGGGACATGGAGGGTAACCTATGCCTTGCTAGGATTTGGGATTATGTCTATGGTGATCTTCAAATGGAGGACCTTCAGCATATCATCCTGTTTGACCACCCTAGAGGCATGCTTATTATTGATCTATAATGAGACACCTCGTCTGTGTAGCTACTGGTCTAAAAGTGTGGAAGGTAAAACCAATGTTGAGATAAAGATAGCCTCCCAGGTCAAGGACAACCAAAAGGCTTTCTTTAGATGTGTGCAAAACCTAAAAGGCAGTACAAAACAGTGTGTAGAACTGATTGAGAATGGAGCCACTTAGATGAAACTGGAAGATATAGCAAATCTTCTGACCAACAAATTCATCTCCAGTTTTACCACCTCTTCCCCCAGCTGCCCCATGTAATAACATCAAACATACTCCTCCCCACAACTGTCACTAGGGAGCAGGTCCTAAATGTGCTGTCTAAGGCTAAGAACACTGCATCAATGGGCCTAGAAGCATGACATATCTGAACCAGTGGAGTCACTATTTAACCATAGCCTCCAGACAGGCATTGACCACATGAATTGAGGACTGCAACAGTCATCCTCTGCACGAGGGTGGTCGATGAATGGACCCCTGGAACTACAGACCCCTAAGTCTGACTAATCTCATATGCAAAACCATTGAAAGAATTATTATGGCTATAATTAATAATGATATAGGAAACTTTTGGACACTGGATCCAACCAAGTTTGGCTTCATCAAAGGCAGATCATGCCTACTCAGTCTGGTAGGCTTCTTTGAAAAGGTCACTATAACAATGGACAAGAGCTTAGAAGCATGACATATCTGAACCAGTGGAGTCACTATTTAACCATAGCCTCCAGACAGGCATTGACCACATGAATTGAGGACTGCAACAGTCATCCTCTGCACGAGGGTGGTCAATGAATGGACCCCTGGAACTACAGACCCCTAAGTCTGACTAATCTCATATGCAAAACCATTGAAAGAATTATTATGGCTATAATTAATAATGATATAGGAAACTTTTGGACACTGGATCCAACCAAGTTTGGCTTCATCAAAGGCAGATCATGCCTACTCAGTCTGGTAGGCTTCTTTGAAAAGGTCACTATAACAATGGACAAGGGCTTAGAAGCATGACATATCTGAACCAGTGGAGTCACTATTTAACCATAGCCTCCAGACAGGCATTGACCACATGAATTGAGGACTGCAACAGTCATCCTCTGCACGAGGGTGATCGATGAATGGATCCCTGGAACTACAGACCCCTAAGTCTGACTAATCTCATATGCAAAACCATTGAAAGAATTATTATGGCTATAATTAATAATGATATAGGAAACTTTTGGACACTGGATCCAACCAAGTTTGACTTCATCAAAGGCAGATCATGCCTACTCAGTCTGGCAGGCTTCTTTGAAAAGGTCACTATAACAATGGACAAGGGCTAAATGGTGCATACTGCGTACCTGGAAGTGTCTAAAGCATTTGATGCAATACCCCACTCATTCATTGTAAGCAAAACTCATGGATATAGGCATCAACCCCTATGTTATACACTGGATAGCCAGCTAGCTCTGCCCATAAATGTCAGCAGCAGTGGACATCCCTGTATACATGCATCTGTAGCAGAATGAATGAAGCCACATAGTTTTTTGTGTGTGTGTGTGTGTGTGTGTGTGTGTGTGTGTGTGTGTGTGTGTGTGTGTGTGTGTGTGTGTGTGTGTGCACATGCACAAATGAGTGTCTGAATGTGTGCGACTGAGAGTGTCCATGCTTGTGTATTTGTGTGTATGCATGTGGGTGCCTAATTATATGTGTGTGAATGTCTTATTGTGTATGTGCATGTGTGTGTGTGTGTACAAATGGGTGTCTGAATGTGTGTGCTTGAGAGTCTCCATGTTTGTGTATTTGTGCATGTGCATGCAAATATGTGTCTGATTATGTGTGTGTGAATGTCTTATGTGTACATGTATGTGCATGTGCACACATGTAGTGGGGTACCTTTGCCAATGCATTGCATGTGCTGCTAGGGCGAACACAGCCACTGTCATATCTGACACTTCTAGGTTTAGCACGAGTGTAACTTAATGACATAATAATGACTTGATAATCTGGTCTTTCTCATTGCAACCGTAGCTGTCTTGCAAACTCATTTTCTCATCTGCTTGGTAATTGTAATCAAATACTGTAATTGGCGAGATTTTTTTTCCTGAATTCCAGGATGCATCATTTATTCAAGAAAGAGCTAATTAGCCATTTGAAAGCTAAATATAAATTCAGTTGCTTTCTTGATAATTGATAGCTCTACTGCTGCCAAAATTATTTCTATTCATATTCATTATCATAATTCTAATATTGATATACATTATTGTAATTCTGCTACATTGTTTGGGACTTCATTCATTTGTATATATGTAAGCATGTTAATATAGCTATGCAGATATGAGTAAATTGAAAAGAGATAGTAAATTCCTTTAAAACTTTACCTATGATCTATGGATATTTTTCTACTACACACAAAATCTAACTGCAATTTTACTCATTTTAGTTTTCACATTAACATAAAATGTTATATATGTCACAACTTTTTTAGATATTTTGATAAGCCATCTTCTCTGCTCTTTTCTTAATTATTATACACCCTACTTCTACTGCTAATGTTTTGTCTGTGCTTTTGCTGTTTTTTGAATTAGTAATCTGCCTATTTTATGTATGTATGTTAACTCTTCTTTTAATTGGTATGCCCAATAATATATTAGACTGTAATTTTTTTGTTACTTAAATGTATCATTGTCTGGGTTTGTGGCTGAAAATAGTAGTAGGACTAGATCCACCAAATAGATTAACAAACTGAATAAGTAAATAGCTCTTAAAACAATTAACTTTTTTGTTTTGAATCCATCTAATATTTTATCATACACATAAGTGTTAAAGCTACATATAATGTATAGAGACTCTTGGCATTTAATTTCCTGGTTAATAATGGTAAAAGCATAGTAATTCTACTCTAGGAATATGTTTTTCATATCTGTTTAAACAGAATCTGTAGAGTAAAACTGTTGGTAAGATACATGGGGCACCTGTACTCCATCCTTAAATCCTATAGGCTGGCTCCCCATTATTGAAATGATGAACCAACAGATAATCATTTTCTGCCTAACATTGTTCTATAACCTCTGCCCTTCACTTGCCACCAACTATTTTTTGTTGGCACCCCTTATATTCAGGGCAGCTGCAATGCATTATTATTATTATTATTATTATTATTATTATTATTGCTGAAAGCCGCGGTGGTGCAGCGGTAGCTTTGTTGCCTCACAGCAAGAGGTTCTCCCATTCGATTCTCGGCTGGAGTGCCTTCTGCATGACCTCCCTGTGGTCGATTGACATTCAAAAGACATGTGTGAATGGGCGTGCCTTCGTTGAAGGTTGGGCGTTGGGCTGGCACCTCGGCACCGTAAATATCTACTGCCAATCATTAGCGGACCAGAGTTCCGCTGTGGCAACCCCTGACTGGGAAAAGCTGAAAGAAGAACAACAACATTGTTATTATTATTGCTGCAATTTCCAATTTATTGTTTTTGGCAGTTAAAGCACCCATCAGCTCATAGTTCCTATTGCCTATGTATGCAGTTGTGAAAAAAGGATCATTGAGCTCTGTTTAAAAACAACCCATTGAAAAGGCTGTGTTCTTCATTAAGACTTATAGGTGGTTACTGGGCTATTGACCCGAAGCTCTTTACAAGCCTAGCCGTGTGTACCCCATATAATACTAGAGAAACTCAATATATAAAGGCCCTTGCCGAAACTTGAGATCTTAGTTAGCAATGACTGCCCATATCTAGGAGGGTCATAGGTGAAATCCCTGGCAGGAATTTATTGTTTCCCAATCAGGCTACACTAAAACAGGGTCATAGAGGGGCTCTGTTTGATGTGAATTGGTAGCCTATTCCAGAGACTCAGCATGCTATGTCCTCCAACCATATTTTAATGAGTCATGTTGTGAAAACTGGTTGAGCTGCAAGACATAGCTGCCATTAAAAGAAAATATGTTGGTGCTTAGCTGTCAGCTAACTGCTGCCCTGACACTTGGCAATGAGTTGTCACTTCAGAGTGATGTAGATGAGAAGACTTGGATTATCTGGAAAGCATAGGTTGCAGTTTGTTTTATAAATTTAAAACATTTTGTGAGAAAAAGAAAGAATGACAGATCATTTAACTTAAGAGCAGGAATGTCAATCACCATCAATTACTGTATCTAAGAAGAAATAGGCTGTGAAATTTGTGAGAGACCCAAAGTAAGGTGTTAAGTCATTGCTAAGGTGTAATTCCTTCCTTTCTTACCTTAGGTTTAAAGTTCATTTGCTCCTGGTATTAAATGTTATGTAAGATGGGTTTATAGAGACAAAGATAATTAGGTTCATTGTTGTTATGTACAAGGCAATCACCAGCTGCAACTTGTTTTCTGTAATCATCCTAAGCTGCAGTGAAATTCAGCAGTTAATTTCTCACCATATGTGTTAGCAACTGATGTATAAAACAGTGTTGTATCACTTTTATACATATGGTATGTGGTCTGTTAGCACTCTGTTTTCAACTGTAGTAGGATCATTTTTAAACAAGACAAGTATAACTTTTTCTAAACCCTGAATGTTGTCTCAACTTAAAGTAAGAACATTATGTATCCTTTAAATTTGATATTTTATAAGTTAACTAATTAATGTGTTCTCGTTTGCATTCTTTATATTACTACAACTAAATGTTGGCTAAAAATGGCCCCAGATGCCCAATTCATGTACTTGCAAATAAATAAATACATAAACAGGTCACTGAAACAGTAGCTATGGCCTTTGTATATACAGCATATGTAATGATGACCTGCCATGACTGACGTCCATCTGTCAGATGGATGAGTGAGTCTTGTCCGCTAGACTCAACAGTCAAATCACTGCTAGCTTTGAAGTTCTGAATTCACCCATTCATATAAGTTCCTGTGTTTTATCCTTA